>NW_017671499.1:271610-287228 GCF_001879085.1 Nicotiana attenuata
TCCAGCATAATTATAGGTGTACTAAATGACTATTAAGTGAAAATATGTATTTTCACGTCCAGAACTAAATACAGGACATAGTAGTATAGTGTATATATATATATATATATATCTCCAGTGTAATATACATGGAAATAAATATTAAATTATTTAATTCAGTAAATTGTTCTAGATACCAAGTTTTCACTATTTTCCAGTTCTCCATTATAAAATACTGGCTTATATCCCTACATAAGTAGTATTTCCACCATATTTGATAGGGAATAACCAAAATTGGATTAATTTCGGGTAAAAAATACTAGCCTTTTCAAGTTCAGTATTAAATTCTGGAGATTATGGTTTAACAATTTATATATCCAGTGTAATATACAGGGAACAAAATATTAAATTATTTAATTCCAGTAAGTTGTTCTAGATACCAAGTTTTCACTATTTTCCACTTCTCCATTATAAAGGCTTATATCAGTACATAAGTAGTATTTTCAGCATAATTTATAGGGAGTAACCAAAATTGGACTAATTTAAGGTGAAAAATATGTATTTTTCACGTCCAGAATTAAATACAGGACATAGTAGTATAGCTCCAGTGTAATATATAGGAAATAAATATTAAATTATTTAATTCAGTAAATTGTTCTAGATACCAAGTTTTCACTATTTTCCACTTCTCCATTATAAAGGCTTATATCAGTACATAAGTAGTATTTTCAGCATATTTTATAGGGAGTAACCAAAATTGGACTAATTTAAGGTGAAAAATATGTATTTTTCACGTCCAGAATTAAATACAGGTCATAGTAGTTTAGCAATATATACCTCCAGTGTAAAATACAGGAAACAAAATATTAAATTATTTAATTCAGTAAATTGTTCTAGATACCAAGTTTCCACTATTTTCCACTTCTCCATTATAATATACTGACTTATATACCTTCAAAAGTAGCATTTGCAGCATATTTTATAGGGAGTAACCAAAATTGGACTAATTTCGAGTAAAGAATTCTAGACTTTTCAAGTTCAGTATTAAATACTGGAGATTATCGTTTAACAATTTGTATCTCCAGTGTAATATACTGGCTTATATGCCTTCATAAGTAGCATTTCCGGCATAATATCTAGGGAGCAATACTAGAAAATATATTTTAAAATGATGGATCTGCAGCCAAATATACAGGAAACAAAAAATTTGTAGTCTTTGTTCATGCCTTTGTCCGATACCAACTTGTTACAACCCCCATTCACCCTCCATGAACATGTCGTGATGGAACCTAGTTCCTAAAACTAGGTAAGCCTAACAGTACGGAAATAATAATTTAACTTGAGGAATAATCAATTAAAACTGAACATATGAAAAATAACAACTGAATATAAGGCCGCCCGGCCTATACAACTCTAAAGATATGCGGAAGTCTACAACTCAATCCCAAAACCCGGAAACTCACAGGAGACATAGGCTAATAGAATTACCATAAGTATTCTAATCCCCAGAATATCTACATCAAAAGTGTGATAGGATAACAGCTCTACAGCTAGAATAAGGAAGAAGACTCTTCGTCCTGCGGACGCTGCAGATATACCTCGAAGTCTCCGTGTATCTCCTCGCCTCAAGGATAGTGCGCCTGAGTGGAGGTACCTGGATGATCTGCACATGAAAAACATGCGCAGGAAGGGCATGAGTACACCACAGTGGTACTTAGTAAGTGCCAAGCCTAACCTCGGTTGGGTAGTGACGAGGAATGAGTATTGAGATAAAATATAATAATAAATTAACAGTATGAAAAACTGACAATAATAATGAGTACAACAGTGAGATAATACAGGTTAAACAAGGCAATATCAAATACACAAAGAACGGAACAACCACGGAATAAGTACAGCTCAATACCAAGGTAACAATGAGGATCTCCCAGGATACCGTCCTGTAGTCCTTTCTCAACTGTCCGGTGGATCTCCCGGGATACCGTCCCGTAGTCCAACTCATGTGCCAAACTGAAGGATCTCCCGGGATACCGTCCCGTAGCCCAACCATCAATGTGCAGGGGGATCTATCGGGAATCTACCCGCGGTCCAAAGTAAAAGTGCAGAGAGATCTACCGTGAATCGAACCCGTAGTCCCAAAGGAAACAAACAAGGGGGGGAGCTACCGGAATGCCACATCCGTAGTCCCAATATAAATGCCAATCACAACCAGAAGATACCAAGGAATGAAGTACAAAGACAAACAACAGATAGTACTAGCCTAGCATGCTTCACGTAATACAGTCAATGCAACTTAAGCAATTAGGCAGGTTAAATCAACTAAACATGCTTCTCTAATCTAGCACAGTTTATAATTGCAGGTAGAGTAAAGCAAGTATGAAAGAAACTCGATCTCAATGTCTTAAATAAAATCAGAATTTTTCAACAATCGGCTCAAGTACGCGCTCGTCACCTCACGTACAAGGCACTCAAATATCAAGTAACAATCCTAAGGGGAAGGGTCCCCCACACAAGGTTAGACAAGCCACTTACCTCAAACCGGCTCAATATCACTAGAAACCACGCCCTTGCCACGAGTATCCGACTCCAAATGGCTCAAATCTATTCAAATTCAATTACACATTGTAAATAACATCACAAACAACTGGTTTCGCTATTTAATTCAAAGCTACAACGTGAAATTAGGTAAAATGACCAAAATGCCCTTCAGGACAACGTCTCGGAACCGAATAATTTTCATATTTTCAGAACCCTCGTACTCTCCCGAGTCTAACCATATAAAAATCTCCCAAATCGGAGGTCAAATGCTCACCCAAAACTCAATGGTTTAGTCTAAGAAGTTTTCTCCCATTTTGATGCCAAATTCTAAATTAGATCATGGATTAAGCTATATATTGATGGAATACAACTAAAAGGGATTAAGAAAACGTTACCCAATGATCTTCACTTCAAAACCCACTCAAAATCGCCCTCTCCCGAGCTCTCAATTGATTTTTCCAACTTTTGAAACTCAACCCTTGAAATTCCCTTTTCTGAACAGGTGTTTCCGCTTCTGCAGACAAGGGACCGCTTCTGCGGTCCCGCTTATGCGGAAAAACAACCGCTTCTGTGGTTTTCACTTAATAGACCAGATTCCGCTTCTGCGGTACAAATCTCGCAGATGCGAACCGCATCTGCGATCAAACCTTCCGCACCTGCGGAAAAGCTGAGGAGTCCAAATTTCGCATCTGCGATGGGCCGGCCGCTTCTGCGGCTCTGCACCTGCGGAACCCAAACCACAAGTGCGGTTATGACAGGTACTAGAACTTCAGCAGCCCATTCAACTTCAAAACTTTCCATCAATCACCCGAAATCATCCCGAGGCCCCCGGGACCTCAACCAAAAGTACCAATACCACCTAATACCTTATTCGAACTTGTACCAATCTTAAAAACACCTAAAAAAACACCGGAAACCCGAATTAATCAAAGATTCAAGCCTAAGAACTTCAAATTCCAACAAAACACGCTTTCGATCAAAAATCGAACCAAACCTCGTCCGAATGACCTGAAATTTTACACACACATCTCAAATGACATGACGGAGCTACCGCAACTTCCAGAATTCCAATCCGACCCTCGGATCAAAAACTCACTATCTGACCGGAACTTCAAAAATTCAAACTTCGGCATTTCAAGCCTAAATGAGCTACGGGCTTCCAAAATACATTCCAAACACGCTCCCAACCCCTAAATCACCTAACGGAGCTAACGGAACTATCGAATTTCTATTCCGAGGTCGTCTTCACACTGTTCCGACTACGGACCACTTTTCCACACTTAAGCTCTCATTTAGGGACTAAGTGTCCCAAAACTCTCCGAAACTCAACACCGAACGTCCCGGCAAATCAAAATAGCGGAAATGAACTTAGGGGAAGCCGTTAATGGGTGATCGGGGCGTTAATTCTTAAGACGACCGGCCGGGTCGTCACACACATATTAAGAAAGAATAAGATAAAGTAATAAAGGATTAAAATCTGAAGTAATATAAAGGAGTAAGATAAACACAGGAAAACTTTTTCCCGTTGAGGCAAGTTATCAACTGAAATAACACCAAATGGATCACTTAGATCCTGTTTTTCCAAATAATGTGGTTTATCCATTGCAATGTCACTTCTTTGATTAGAAAATATAGTAGTGTTGAGCAACAATGGTATCATTACAGCAAATGAGTTCAAAGCTTTATGAACTACAGCATCATGTCTTGAGGATCTTATTGAGTCATATACATATATACACCCATCATGCAAAGATAAAACACCCAACACCCAATGCCATGCATCTTTTATATTGATTGGCATAAGAACATAATCCACGAAAACCCAGTTGGTGTTACAAAGAATGTTAACCCCAAGTACATACTCTCTTAATGTCTTTGTCGATTCAAAAATCTGATTTTTTACACTCATGCTATCCATATTTGATTTACTGTACACTTCTTGAATGGTAGAACTGAAATAGTTGTCGGTAGTTGTCATCCTTATGTTTTCATATTTTGCTTTCTTCTGGAGGTAATAGAATATAACATCAATATGCTACAAAAAGAAAACAGACATCAATCGAATATACAGACACATATTTATACAAAAACAAAACAAAAAGGATAATGTATGTTGATATAACGTTTCATCAATAGCTATACCAGAATAATAAAGTTCAAAAAACCATGTCTTCTTAGCTATAAATTCAATTCCAAGATCAAACTCTTCCTCCAGTATATCATCATTCTTTTCATACCCTTCTTCCTAGAAACATTTAATGAAGATATAAATAGAATAGTCCAAACTATAATTACAAAGAAACTCAATGAAAACATAAGTCAGATATATATAAAGTTACCTGCGAGTTTGGATTAACTTTGATTGGACAAACTTATAGAAGTCATCTCTAATTGATACAAGAATTTCTTCAATAATTGATATTTTAAACGGGTGATCCCCTTTCACAACAACACGAGGTACAAGAGGTTTTTTCATTCTTGTTGCATCTTCTTCAGTAGAGTCGTCCAAAATCTCATAAACTTTGACACCTTCAAAACTTGACTGAATGGGAAAGGAAGAAGTAGCAGCATCTTCATGTGTAGAGCATTTTGGAATAGTTGCTATTATAGGAGCAACACCTATGGACTTATTAACAAACTCGGAAGTTATTTTATGAATCTGACAATCAATTTGAGCATCAGTCATCTCAATTTCATGATCTGGAATCATCTTAGTTGATGATTTTTTATAAACCTCTGAAGCTGAAACATCTTTATTGAATGACTCTTTAGTCATCTTATCAGACAGAATATCTTCATTTCTTGTTTGTTTACAATCCTCAGCTGTTAATTTATGAGCCTCTAAATCACACATCTGTAACCATTTATCTTTATCTGGAAATCCAACATCAACAAAACCAGATGCTACATAAAAAATACATTAATATGTCAGAAAAAATATAAATAAATCTTTTTTGAATATACAGCTTTACGTTTCAATACCAGAAATACCTTCCTTTATCGTTGCTAAATTAAAATCTTCTAATTCCCATGTTCATTATTGACATCATGTTTTTTGATATAATTTGAATTTTCTGCAATGCCAAAGCTTTGTGCGACTTAGGAGCAAAGACTAACTAGACTCCATATTCTATGTTAAAAACTTTGAAGATTGGGCAACCAAGGCCAGATCGCACACCAGCCCCCAAACATCCGCTTTTATGGAACACCATGCTTCCGCAGGTGCCCACCTATCCCCAACCTTGCGCACCTGCGAACCAAAGCATTTCTTGCCATTTTCACTTCTATGATCAGTTGGCCGCATCTACGTGCTAACACATGCGACCATTTGCTCGCAGATGCGATTGCACCGTATCTGAAAACCCCAACAGTCCCTCAGCTACAAAACTAAGTTTGATTTGCACCAAGGCCCCCCAGGAGCCCATTAAATTACAACAATGTATCCAACAACATAATACAGACTCACTTGTGCAATTAAAAGACTAAAATGACATCTAGAATGGACTATACCTTGTATGTTTTCATTGACTGCATCCTGCTTCCGATCACTATCACCTTGTACATCTTTTTTCACATCTCCATTTTGGTCATGCTGCAGCAAAAAGTTCAAATAAAATGATATTAGATATAAAACAACCAAAAAAAAAGAAAATAAAACAAAGAATAAGTACTAGTATACCACTAACGTGCTCTTCTTGATTTAATTAATTGCATTGAACACCTCAACAAATTTCTCAGCAAGATAATTTTTTAAAACCACTAGTTCTTCCTTGTATTCCTTCTTCAATGATGATACTTCTTTCTTCAATTCATCTTGGTGATCTTGCAAAATCTTAAACTGAACATACCACTCACTATCTTTGGTTGGTGGCTCAACAGAGGCTTTACCTATACTTCGATGTTGGTTATGAATATTCTCCACCACCTTTTTCTCCAAATCATTTCCAGTTTCATTTTCGATTTTTGGTTTTCCAGATGTAGAATCAACAAGGTCATTATTTGCTGCAGTAACATTAGAATATTTCTTTAAGTTTCCAGTTGTAGCATTATTACCGACATTATCTATCATCTTGTCACGACCCGGATTTCCCACCCTCGGGGGTCGTGATGGCGCCTACTCGTGGTAGCTAGGCAAGCCAAGAACCTTTGCAAACATTAACCTATCTTGTTCATACATGATTAGACAATTAAATTATCATTGAATAAGCAGTTAAAGAGACAACGAAAAAGTAAAATTTAGCGGAAGTCTGAACTAAATACAGAAACAACGTCTAGAAGGTCAATACAAGTCTCTACCCAGCACCTGGTGTCACAACAATACACGGACTATCTAGGAGTACTACGAATAAGAGTTTGAAATAAAGGACATAGTCTGTTTCGGATACAAATGTCAACAAAACACGAAAACTGAAAGAAGAGACGTCGGGCCTGCGGACGCCAGCAAGGCTACCTCGGAGTCTCGTGGACTGAAGGTCGGCTCCCTGATTACTGCTGCGCACTGTAAGCTGCTCCGACACCTGGATCTGTGCAAAAGAGCACAGAGTGTAGCATCAGCACAACCGACCCCATGTGCTGGTAAGTGCCTAGCCTAACCCCGGTGAAGTAGTGACGAGCCTAGACCGGACTACCACATAAACCTGTGCAGTTATATATACATATACATCGGAATCAAAATACAGAGACAAGTAATTAATATGGGAGGGAGAGCATGCTATGGGAGAAATAACAATTTCAAGTAAAAGTCGTCCAGAAACGAAGGAAACAACACAACTCAGACATTAATAAAGACACAGAAAGCAACAAGTGCACGGCATCACCCTTCGTGCTTTTACTCTCATCCTCACCCAGCAATGATATAATAAAGTGTGCACGACATCACCCTTCGTGCTTTAACTCTCTTTCCTCACATATAATCGATAGAATCGGCACGGAATGGTACATCGTGCGGCATGGCATCACCCTTCGTGCTTTAACACTCTTCCTCACCCAAACAACAATCACAAACAAGGGGCAAGGGAATAAACAAAATAATAAAAGAAATCCCGGCAAGGGAGCACAATTGAACAATTAAATCCCGGCAAGGGTACAACATCAATAATCTCAACATCCCGGCAAGGGAAAACAATCAATAAACAACAATATCCCGGCAAGGGAACAATTTAAATACTCTTTCTCTCCCTTTCACTTTTATTTCATATCTCACTTTACCACTTGAGCCAATGCTCCAAAGGGGTTCAACTATTTCATATACGTTCACAATTGAAATATAACTCGAGCCAATGCTCCTTGTTGTTCATAGGTCACAATTTCCTTTCACAAGCTTTTCACAACAAATAGGAATCATCACCAAGGCAAGAGAAATACAACAAACTCAAGATGTTCACAATTTAAAGACTCACGGTCATGCTAGACACCAACGTATAGATACTCGTCACCATGCCTATACGTCGTACTCAACAAGAAGCAATTAGCAAATAAGACTCAACTCCTAGTCCCTCAAGCTAGGGTTAGACCAAACACTTACCTCAATGCCTTGCACACAACTTAAGCCTCAAGTATAGCTTTACCCCGCGATTCCACCGCCAATTCGCTCGTATCTAATCATAAATTACTTAATTACATTAATAAACACTAAATGAATCAACCCCAATGCATGAAAATGAGTTTTCCCACGTTTTACCCAAAAAGTCAAAAATCGCCCCCGGGCTCACGTGGTCAAAACCCAAGGTACGAACCAAAACCCGATTACCCTTCCCCCCACGAACTCAAATATGTAATTTGTTTTGAAATCGGACCTCAAATTGAGGTCCAAATCCACAATTTTTGAAAAACCTAGGTTCTACCCAAAACACCCAATTTCCCCCATGAAAATCTTTGATTTTAGGTTGAAATCATGTTAAAAGATGTAAATGATTGAAAGAAATGAGTAAAAACTAACTTACAATTGATTTGGAAGAAGATTTGTTCTTGGAAAATTGCCCAAAGGAGTTGTGTTTTGAAAATAGTGTGAAAAATGACTTAAAATCGGTTAAGTATAGAAAATTGCAGGTTGCAGATATGGGAAATGCGAATAGGGGTTCGCAATTGCGAACCCCGACCTGCTGATGTGGGAATTGCGAAGACTGGGTTCGCATTTGTGAACCCTTAAGAAATACAAGACCTTCGTATTTGCGACATGAAGGTCGCATTTGCGACATCAGGGTAATCGCATTTGTGATGATAATCCTTGCATTTGCGAGAAGGACTAGCCTGGTCTAACTTCGCAATTGCGAAAGGCCAATCGCAATTGCGATATCGCATTTGCGAGAAAGGCTTCGCAAATGCGAAGCCTGCAGGTAAAAAATACCAACAATTTTTCAAAGTTCAAAAATGCACCCGTGGCCTATCCATATCTCACCTGAGCCCTCGGGGCTCCAAACCAAATATACATACAACCTCAAAAACATCCTACAGACTTATTCGCGCGATCAAATCGCCAAAATAACATCATAAACGTCGAATTAAACCTCAAAATCCAAAAATTCCTTCAAACTTTCATAAAACCTCAAATTTTCCAATTTAGGTCCGAAACACGTCAAACGACGTCTGTTTTCAACCAAATTTCACAGAAATGACTTAAAGCATATATAAGACCTATACCGAGCGCCAGAACTAAAATACGGGCCCGATACCATCGCTTTCTAATTAGATTTCATTTCCAATTTCCTTAAACAATTTCAGAAAACAATTTTACAAAAAATTCATTTCTCGCGTTTGGGACCTCGAAATTCGATTCCGGGCATACGCCCACATATTTTCCTACGGACCCTCCGGGACCGTAAAATCATGGATCCGGGTCCATTTACCCAAAATGTTGACCAAAGTCAAATTTATTCATTTTAACATCAAAATTTAGCATTTTTTCATAGAATTTCACATTTAAGGTTTCCGGATGCGCCCGGACTGCGCACGCAAATCGAGGCGACTCTAACTGAGGTTTTCAAGGCCTCGGAAGCACAGAATTCATTTAAAACAGGTGATGAACCTTTGGGTCGTCACATTCTCCACCTCTAAAACAACCGTTCGTCCTCGAACGGACAGAAGAAAGAAGTACCTGAGTCGGGGAAAAGATGAGGATAACGGCTCCGCATATCGGACTCGGACTCCCAGGTCGATGCCTCAGGAGGCTGACTTCTCCACTGAACACGAACAGAAGGGAAACTCTTGGATCTCAACTGACGAACCTGCCGGTCTAGAATAGCTACCGGCTCCTCCTCATAAGACAAGTCCTTGTGCAACTGGACAGTGCTGAAATCTAACACGTAGGCTGGATCGCCGTGATACCTCCGAAGCATGGACACATGAAACACTGGATGCACGGCTGATAAGCTCGGCGGCAAAGCAAGTCTATAAGCCACCTCTCCCACTCGGTCAAGAATCTCAAACGGACCAATGAACCTAGGTCTAAGCTTGCCCTTCTTCCCAAATCTCATCACGCCTTTCATAGGCGACACTCGGAGCAATACCCGCTCACCAAATATGAAAGCCACATCTCGAACCTTGCGGTCTGCATAGCTCTTTTGCCTGGACTGAGCTGAACGAAGCCTATCCTGAATGATCCTAACCTTGTCCAAGGCCTCCTGAACCAGATCCAGACCCAACAACCGAGCCTCTCCCGGCTCAAACCATCCAACCGGAGACCGACACCGCCTACCATATAAGGCCTCATAAGGAGCCATCTGGATGCTCGACTGGTAGCTGTTGTTGTAGGCAAACTCCGCTAAGGGCAAGAACTGATCCCACGAACCTCCTAAGTCAATAACACAAGCTCGGAGCATATCCTCCAAAATCTGAATAGTTCGCTCGGACTGACCGTCCGTCTGGGGATGAAATGCTGTGCTCAACTCAACCCGTGTGCCCAACTCTCACTGAACTGCTCTCCAGAAGCGCGAGGTAAACTGCGTACCCCGGTCCGAACTGATAGATACGGGTACACCATGAAGACGAACAACCTCCCGAATATAGATCTCAGGCAACCTCTCAAAAGAATAGGAGACTGCCACAGGAATGAAATGTGCTGACTTGGTCAGCCTATCAATAATGACCAATATTGCATCGAACTTCTTCCGAGTCAGCGGAAGTCCAGTAACAAAATCCATAGTAATCCGCTCCCACTTCCACTCGGGAAGCTCAATCCTATGAAATAAATCACCAGGCCTCTGATGCTCGTACTTAACCTGCTGACAATTCAAGCAACGAGCCACATATGCTACGATATCCTTCTTCATTCTACGCCACCAATAATGCTGCCGCAAATCCTGATACATCTTCGCGGCGCCCGGATGAATAGAGTACCGGGAGCTATGGGCCTCCTCCAAAATCAACTCTCGGATCCCATCCACATTAGGCACACATACTCGACCCTGCAATCTCAAAACTCCATCATCATCTAAGGTAACATGCCTGGCACCTCCGCGCTGCACCGTGTCTCTAAGGACACACAAATGGGGATCATCATACTGCCGATCACGGATACGCTCCAATAATGAAGAACGAGCGACCGTGCAAGCTAACACACGACTGGGCTCAGAAACATCCAGTCTCACGAACTGATTGACCAAAGCCTGAACATCCAAAGCAAGCGGACTCTCACCGACCGGAATATAAGCAAGACTGCCCATACTGGCTGACTTCCTACTCAAAGCATCGGCCACTACATTGGCCTTCCCCGAATAATATAGAATGGTGATATCATAATCCTTCAAGAACTCCAACCACCTCCACTGCCTCAAATTCAATTCCTTTTGCTTGAACAAGTACTGAAGACTCTTGTGATCCGTGAACACCTCACATGCCACGCCATACAGATAATGCCTCCAAATCTTCAATGCGTGAACTATGGCTGCCAACTCCAAATCATGAACCGGATAGTTCTTCTCATGAATCTTCAACTGCCTCGAAGCATATGCAATGACCTTGCCATCCTGCATCAACACTGCTCCAAGCCCAACACGGGAAGCATCACAATAGACTGTATAAAGCCCTGAACCTGTGGGCAAAACCAACACCGGTGCCGTAGTCAGAGCTGTCTTGAGCTTCTGAAAGCTCGCCTTACACTCATCCGACCATCTTAACTGGGCACCCTTCTGGGTCAATCTGGTCTTCGGGGCTGCAATGGATGAAAACCCCTCCACGAACCGTCGATAGTAGCCTGCCAACCCCAAGAAACTCCGAATCTCTGTAGCTGATGCTGGTCTAGGCCAGTTCTTGACTGCCTCAATCTTCTTTGGGTCTACCCGAATACCCTCTGCCGATACAACATGACCCAGAAATGCAACTGAACCCAACTAGAATTCACACTTCGAGAACTTAGCATATAACCGACTATCCCTCAGAGTCTGAAGAACCACTCTAAGGTGCTGCTCGTGTTCCTCCTGGCTACTGAAGTATATCAATATATCATCAATGAAAACTATCACGAATGAGTCCAGATAAGGCCTGAACACTCGGTTCATCAAGTCCATGAAAGCTGTTGGGGCATTTGTCAACCCGAATGACATAACCAAAAACTCAAAATGCCCATACCGAGTGCGGAAAGCTGTCTTAGGGACATCGAATGCCCTAATCCTCAACTGATGGTAGCCAGATCGCAAGTCAATCTTTGAAAATACCCTGGCACCCTGAAGCTGGTCGAACAAATCATCAATCCTCGGCAGTGGATACTTATTCTTGATCGTTACCTTGTTCAATTGCCTGTAATCAATACACATTCTCATTGACCCATCCTTCTTCTTGACAAATAACACCGGCGCACCCCAAGGCGAGACACTGGGTCTAATAAAACACTTCTCATGCAAATCCTGCAACTGTTCCTCTAACTCTTTCAACTCCGGCGGGGCCATACGATAAGGTGGGATAGAAATGGGCTGAGTGCCCGGTACTAGATCAATGCAGAAATAAATATCCCTGTCGGGTGGCATACCCGGCAGGTCTGAAGGAAAAACATCAGGGAACTAACAAACAATGGGCACAAAATCAATAGAGGGAACCTCAGCACTGGAATCCCGAACATAGGCTAAATAGGCCAAACACCCCTTCTCGATCATACGTCGAGCCTTAACATACGATATAACACTGCGGGTAGAATGACCAGGAGTCCCTCTCCACTTTAAACGAGGCATACCCGGTAAAGCTAAGGTCATAGTCTTGGCATGACAGTCCAAGATAGCGTGATAGGGTGATAACCAGTCCATCCCTAATATAATATCGAAGTCAACCATGTCTAAAAGCAACAAATCTACACGAGTCTCCAAAACCCCAATCGCCACAACACAAGAATGATGGACTTGATCGACCACGATAGAATCACCCACCAGCGTAGACACATAAATAGGAATACCCAATGCATCACTAGGCATGACCAAATACGGGGCAAAATAGGATGAAACATACGAATACGTAGGCCCCGGATCAAACAACACTAAAGCATCTCTATCACAAACCAGAACCGTACCTGTAATAACTGCATCTGAAGCCTCTGCCTCGGGCCTGGCCATAAGAGCATAACATCGGGGCTGGGCCCCACCACTCTGATCTACCTCTCTGGGACGACCTACTGCTGGCTGGCCTCCACCTCTAGCGGTCTGAGCTCCACCTCTACCCCAACTCTAGCTGGCTGGGTGGGCTGTGGAACACCTGGTGCCTGAACCATGGCATGAGAACCCTGGTGCTGAGAACTGCTCGGTGCTCGAGGGCAAAATCTAGCAATATGACCCGTGTCACCACAAGTGTAACAAGTCCTCGGCTGTTAAGTCTGCTGGCCCTATCGACCTGAATGACCACCACGGAAACTCTGAAGTGGCGGTGCACTGATTGGCTGTTGATCAGAATAGTGCGCGTGAGAACCACGACCACCTGAGGCACCGTGAGAAAACTGGAGGGTTGACTGAAGGCTGACCCCTATCATACGAATCTCTACCTCCAGACGAGGCACCACTGAATTGGCCTGACTGACGGGGTCTCTTATCTGCCCTATGACCACTCATGTGCCGGAGAATTTCGGCACATTTCAATACTAATTGCTTAGATTTTAGCTTATTTCAGATGCAATTATCTCCTTTATTTATGTAATTTTAGTGTTTTTGCAGTACATAAGGTTTAAGGACCCAAGAGCATGGAAATGAAAGCAAAAAGTTACAAAAGGACGAGAAAAGAGCAAAAAGGCATCGCAAAGGAAGATATGCGGTCGCAAAATGACAACGCGGACCGCATAATTGACACTGAGATCGCAGATCACAACAGAATCCTGAGCAAAATTCAACGTCAAGAATGCGGTCCATTCTGTGACCGCATAACCTGTTTGCGAGCCGCAAAATAGACCGCAAACCAACCATGAAGGCTGCTGAATGAAGAAAGTGCGATGAAAAATGCGATCGCATTTCTACAATGCGGATCGCATAACATGAATGCGGTGAAGGACTGGAAATTAGGGTTTCAATCTGCGATGAGGATGTCCAAAATGCGGACCACATGTGCTCTTTGCGATAGAAATGCGGTCGCATATCTGACCTGAAAGGGCATTTTTGTCCATTTTCTGTCTCGATTTTCAGTACACTATAAATAAATTTATTAGGTTTTTGTGGGCTCATCTTGTCTAGTTTTTGAGCTACATTCCAAGACTTAAGTATTCTTCACTTTTGGAAGCTTTTGGGTCAAGAATCTTAACTTTGAAAGCTTTATGGCATTTATTATTCTCGTGTTTTTGTATTTTAGTATGAGTAGCTAACTTTAAATACTAAGGTGTGGACCCTAAATGGGTGTTATGTTAATGGGTGTTTAACATTGAATATATATATATATATATATATATATAATGGTTGGTTGATATTTATTTACTTCTCATTCTTCATTTATTATTGGTGGTTGCATACATTAACAAGTGCCATTAAATTCTTGCTTTGCTTGGGAAAGTGGGTTAGAATTTAGTAGAAGTAAATGTCAAAGACTCAAGACTTTAAACCTTGTTTAATAAAATCGCTTAGGAATAAGTGGGTTTTATTTGGCATAAATTGATTGTTCTTAACTGCAACTCTTTTACATTTGGAAAAAATCATAAAGAGGAAATACTACCCAACTATTGGGAAATATTGGGTAGTCATTTAGACATCATTTGCATATTAAAAGGGCCTTCCATTAGAAATATATCATATTAACACCGATAGCATTACACTTCATTAAAGGGGACACAACCTTGGTCTCTTTAATCCAATTACGTACACTCTCAATATTCCAACTAGTTGTTACTTCAAAACAAACTCAACTCATACTCTTGTTACTATTAATTCACACTCTTGTTACCATTAACTGGATAGAATTACAACTTTAGTCGAGCAATACACTATTCAAGTAACCTTTTCACACCTATTCCCTGTGGGATTCAACCCCCACCTTGTTGGATTATTATATTTGACATCGACCGCCTTACACTATTTCTTAAAGTGCAATTTGAGCGTATCAAATTTTGGCGCCATTGCCGGGGAATACGGTTTTGAAATTACTATATAGTGTGTGCTTTACTTTACGTCTTATTCTATTCTATCACTCTTCGCTTGCTTTGCTTGGTGTTGATAGTAAAACATGTCTGACTACGAGGAAGAAGTGGATGAAAATCTTTTTGCGGACATAGATAAGTACATTGAGGATACAAATGCTATTGTACCTCCGGTTGTTGGTGCCTCAACTTTCAAAGTGGAACATGGTCTAATCCTAATGCTCAAAGCGGAGGGGTTTTTCAGGAATTCTACCGATGATGATCCAACACAACACCTTAGGAACTTCTTGGGAGTATGTGCTATGCATAAGCAGAACAATGTCTCAGATGATGCCCTAAGGTTGAGGGTCTTCAAGTACTTACTAGCTGGAGACGCAAGGAAGTGGCTTCAAAACTTGCCACCAAATTCCATCCGGTCTTGGCCTGAACTTGTCCGGGCATTTCTAGCAAAAAGGTTCCCACAGAGCAAGAAGTCCGAGCTTCGAGATAAGATTTTCTCTTCAAGCAACAACCAGGGGAACACTTACATGAGGCATGTGATCGATTCAAATTATATTTGGTGAGGTCTCCCA
>NW_017671500.1:0-12505 GCF_001879085.1 Nicotiana attenuata
AGAGAGAGATGGGTCGTATTCGCAAAACCCAATTGTATATCCGGGCTCGGGATGAATGGGTATTGGGTTTTGGTCGAATTCTCGAGTTTTGACCAAGCGGGCCCGGGGTCGGTTTTTGACTTTTTGGGGATATTGTGGAAAACTTGTCATTATGCATTGGAAATGATTTATTTAGCGATAATTGATGAGTATTAAGTTTAATTTATGATTAGATTACGAAGCGGTATTGGAAGTGAAACGTAAGGAAAATGCGGTAAACTGAGGCTTGAGTTCGGCTGTGGAATCAGGTAAGTGTTGTGGCTAACCTTAGCTTGAGGGATTAGGTTTGTTGCCATTATTGCTACGTGTTTAGTTTTGTTGAGTAGCGACGTATAGGTGAGTGACGAATCATATACGTTGTTTGTCGGGTCATTAGCATGTGAGTGGGTCTTATACTTGTGATTGTTGTGTTTCTTTATACGTAATTGCTCATGCTTAAAACGGTTATTTCCATGTTAACAAGTCCTGTTATGTTTTCCTGATATTGGATATTGGTTGAGTATTGACTGTCAAGTGAGATTTATATTGTGAGTTAAATGTTTAAAACTAATAGGATTATATAAGACTAATATCTAGATTCTCTGGTTTATATTCCTTTTATTATGCTTATTATTAATAAGGTTAACTTTTTGTAAACCGTACATTGTATTCATCGTTTTTATAATAATATAGAAATAGATTATAAATATAGATGTTTACATAAAATTTGGAGGATTTATAATATCAAGGCATAATAGATTTTTTCAGGTAAATTTTTAATAAAATATTGTCAAGTGATATCGTGATAACTAGAGCATAATAAAATGATTTTTGTTTAACAAAATAAAGAAAAAGTGACTTTTCAGGTAATGAAACAAAGGTTTGAATGACTTTTACGTAATAAGAAAAAGAAAAAATGACTTTTGCGTAATCGAACCAAAAGCTGAATGACGCATTCCATGAATTTACTCCAAAATAACGTGTCCATTTATATAATCAAAAAAAATTTCAATTTGTTTTCCCAAATTACCCTTATGTATGTATCCCTAGAAAGTTATTACTCGTGCACCATTTGAGAAGAGAAGTAAGTGCTACTATAACTATGGTGCAACATTTAATGAAGGGTAGTTTAGTCACACTAACTATTTTTGTCTAGAATTTAGTATTTTTTTTAATGGGTGTGCCCAAAACAAATTGGTCACTTATTGTGGACCGGAGGGAGTGTTGTAGATACTTAGAGAAATAATGAGGTGTCCGCAATTTGGCGAGACACCACTAGTATAAAAAATTAATAAGAATAAAGTAAAAATTAAAGGAGTGAAAGAGCACAACCGTCAATTCCCTACTTCCTGTGCTGTTGAAGTTGATTGATTAAAATCTACAACTTTACCTTCGTAGACAAATAGGCGCACAAGTTATCCCGCATTCATACAGGATGGGGAGAAGGGTCGCACCCAAGAGCTGCGATGTAGACAGCTAACCTAATATAAGCATAAACAAGTAGTAATAAACAAGTAAAGAAACACAAAATGCATGTTCTGCAGATAATAAAACTCTTCCAATTTCATGTCTGTCAATAAAGTGATACTCAAAAAACTAAATATCAGTTTCAAATACTCTTTTACCTGTTTGTATGATACTTTTCTACTTAGAAAACATAAATCACTAAACCATTACAATTACAAGAAACAGTGTCATTCCAGAGCTCAAAAGATGTTAGTTGTATTTAGAAAACAGAATTACTCCTACCATATTCCATATATGTATACCATTCTGAGTACCATATATTACAATCCAGCCTAATCTACTGACTTTTCTAAGATTTTCTGATATTCATATGATCACCATCAACCTATATATGTTCTTGATTTCAAGGGTTGTTTTCAAATTTTCTCTTTATCTCTTGCGCTTGGATTTTAGAGATGTCACAGACTGTGAGTTGCTATGCCAATTGCGCTTTCTTTGGTTGATGAACCAATTATTTATTTGCTTCAGTTGTAAACCTGTTTCCTCAACAAGTTTTGCCTTATCATCTTCCTGCATATCGGAAATCTTGATTATAAACACTGATGATAAAATTTAAAGGGACATGTAAAGGTTTTTAGATAGAAAAAATGATAGTATAAATTAGGTGACAGACTCACAGTTGGATAAGGCCATTTTGAGTGTTGCTGCCACCAATTCTTTAAAACAGTAGTGGTGTCACCTGGTAGCTTTCCTGCCCTTCTCTTTCTCAGTATCTCTTCCCTCACATCTTCAATTCTTGATCTGAATCCCTGCAAGAACCAGTTGGTAGCTAGGGTGTCAAATGAGCGGGTTGAGTTAATTATGGGCCGTTCAAAATCTATATTACTCAGAATCTTTAAAAATATTGTGGTTGTGTGTCGAATCCTTCAAATTTAGTGCATTTTTGGAGGATCCGTCCGAGCAACATAGGCCAAAATGGGCCGAGTGATTGATCCGCCAAAAGTTATTTGGGTTGGGATCGACCGGATCAAGATGAGCTAAAATTTGAGTTACAGCCCAACCTGCCCAACTCTTACCAAGCTTTAATAATGTGTGTTATTTTCTTATAATTGTTTAATTACCAAATTAGAATATTTACTTTTGTTATGGTCATATATAAAATATCAAACAAAAAAGAATTATTTTTAAGATATTTTAGCAAAGTTACCCACCGATCAATTTGGACTAAAAATTTATGCCAACTTTAAATGGGCTGAGTTCAACAAATGGGAGAGTCAATAACCAGCCCAACCTTGGACGGATTGGAGGGGTTGAATGGGTTTGAGCTCGAATTGTCACCTATTAGTAGCTATGATATCAAAAAGCTACAAATTAAGACTTGTGAGCTACTAGGGCTTCCTATATATTTCACCAAAGCTCAAAAGTATACATGTCAACTGGGCAAAGTCAGTCCACAACTGGCTGGGCCCATTCGATAAGTGGGGCTGCAACTAGCCCAACCCATAGAGGAGTTACTAGACCAGCCCTCTTCTTCTTCAATAGCATCAAATAAGCCCTTCTAGCCCAATGAAACTAGAGGGAAATATCATAAATACTCAATTGACTTGCTCATGTCTATGTTTTTACAAAGATCTAACATTACACTGGTAGTGTAACCAATTTAGATTATCAATCTGTATTACTCCTAACATGTTTTAAAGGAGAGTCTTGGTGTAACTGGTAAAGTTGCTTCGATGTGATTAGGAGGTCACGGGTTCGAGCCGTGGAAACAGCCTATTGCAGAAATGTAGGGTAACCCTTGTGGTCCGTCCTTTCCTTGGACCCCGCGCATAGCAAGAACTTAATGCACCGGGCTACCCTTTATGTTTTAACAGATAATCTATGTGATTTTTCATGTTACTAATCTCACTTATTATGGACGGTTATCTGTAATATGACTTGACAATGTAAAAATTATTTTACACTATCATAAAAGTTAAACTCTTTTAAGGAAATGATAGATTTTGAGGAGGTCACCTGTTTGAGCTCAATCTTTAATTCCTGTCTAACTCTCTCCATAAGAGACCTTTCAGATTCAGTTGGAAGACCAAATCCCATACCCATTAAATCATGTGCATCGCCTCCTGATTGATCTAATGAAAAATCCATCTGTAGCTCATCCTCATCATCTGACATTGTTGCACCTGATCCTTCTCCAAGTGTTGCTCCTGAGTTAGAAAAAAATGAGAGAATACATTTCAGAAAATTGAAATAAATGGATGCAGTTTTCTGACTTCTTGAACTTGGTTAAAGCACATTCTTAAACAAGTAAAAATACTTGGTAGTTATTAGTCTCATTGATTTATTGCCTTTTACATGCACAAAAGCTTATCTTTTTTAAGTGGAATAATTAAAATTTATCTTCAACTATTGGTAAACATGACCTTAATATAAGTAAAATATCTATACACATATACAGAGAGACAATCATACGTGTATAGTTCCTCCTTTCATATCCTTATGAAGGGACAACATGGGATAAGATATAGTGATATCTACATTTATTTTTGTCACACCAATACATCATATCTTGGTCTAGATTTGACAGTTACTTCATTTGCTGACAAGGAAAAAACTTACTAATATCTGATGTGTATATCAAATAACTTAAACATATATTTATTGATGTAAACATCAGACATGAGTATATTTTTTCAGCCTATGAAACGATCATAAGTATTCATATGAACGTTACTTGACATATGCAAAGTTGTTTTACATTTTTTGAGTAGGTACTTTATTATTTTACTACATTAGGAAAAAATAATGATGTTGAGCATTCTTCTATGTGTGTTCTTGCCATATATTCGCAGGGATATGTCATCTGTCACGCCAATACTTCTGCCACATGAAACCGACAGTTGTAGCACAGTTTAGATTTATTCACCTAATTCTAGCTACATGTATATTATATATATGGAACAGTCCCCATAATAGGGAAAATGTTACAGTTAAAGATATAGAATTTGTAGAAACTACTGATATTATATTTGTATGTTTCATATTTGTATACTATATAAGATCTGCACCATTTTCTCAACAAATATGGGACGTAACACCCCCCACCCCCCACACACACACACCCAAGATATGAGCATGGATAATATTACATGGGGATCCAATATTGATAAACACAACAATAAGGGCTCTAAGAGTATGGCTCTGATATCAAGTAAAAAAAATAGACCTTGCATTTGACACAATCCCAGAAGCTAACTCACCAAGAGATGATTGGCATATTACAACACATTGCCTCAGTTAATATAAGACTTAACGATTCTCTTTAGAACAGACGAAAAAAATATCATATAAAATGAAACATAAAAAGTATCTAACAACTCATGTTGGGAAACTAGTATTTTATCAAATAACTTAGCTAGCGTTTGACCATAGATTCCCAAATTTATTTTGAAAAATCTGATTCGGGTGAAGTTTGGTTTGAAGATGAAAATGTGTTTGGATATCAATTTTCAAAACATATTTCCCAAATTTATTTTGGAAAAACATGAAACATGACTTATACCCACAAGTTCTAAAAAGTATCACAAATACCCAACAGTACCATTATCAATAACATTCATTATATTATCGCAAACCATAGTAGTAAACATAAATAAACTTCGTACAAAATTGTTATTTTTATAATGAACTACATGATACACTATCAGATGACCGAAAAGACGAAATAACATTGTTACAAAATAATAAATGGTGGGCTCTTTTATAAAATACATATTATATACACAATCTCTAAACATGATTGGAGAAGCTGCAGGAGGAAAAAAGAATTGAGATCCCATATCTTCTTTTTGTTAGATGAATCCGATGCAGTGAATCACAAGTCACAAATTAACAAAGCTAGAAAAGTGTTCTAGAAACCAAATATTTTAATGCAACCTCTCATCAATCATCAGTTGTTGGTAGTGTTGTTGGTTTGTTAGCTTATTCTAATTTGTTCCTTCCAAATCACCAACCAACTAAACTCTCCACCTACAAAATATATATATATATATATATATATATATATATATATATATATATATAACCTAGTTCCTTTCTTGGTCCCACTACCACCCAACTCTCTAGATTGTATGGTTGCACAAACAAGAACCCCAAATTGCTTTTATTATCCTAAAGCATCAAACCAGAATAATAAATTCACTTAAATTGATTACCATGCACTTCAACACACAAGGTTCACATATTTCCCTTGATTGTACTTTGGTTAAACAAGACTCCTCATGTACACAAGTACTCATGCTTTGCTGAGATGCAACATGCATAAAGATGTAAGGATTAACTTAATTATATATATATATATATATATATAAAGAATTTAACCTATTATGACACACAAGGACGAAGTTAGGATTTGAAGTTTATGGCGTCACCAAACCTGCCACCGAACTCATTGTTTTTAGTTACTGGGCTCACAATTAAATATTGATATATATTTAATGAATCTTTTAATATAAAATAGGGTCTAAGCAAAAGCTAATGGATTCGTCCGAATCCGTAAACAACACACTACCTCCACCCATGATGACATGTTGTTCATGTTATTTTTCAGGAAACTTCTTATAATATATTCATAGTTAGCTGTAATTATCTATCTAGATGATCTAGTAACGTAAAATTTCTCTTACATACATATACTATAGAAGTTAAGCTAAAAGATTTTGGTTAATAGTTAAAAACACTTTACATACCTGTAAGAAGTTGCAAATTCTGCTCAATTTCACGGCAGGCCATGACAGCTTCAACAGCATGAACTCTGACATGTTGCTGAAGCTGTTCTTTAAAGGAACATAAAACTAACAAATACTGTGCCTGTTCAAAAAACAACACACCAATAACACAGTCAAGAAAGATAGCCATCAGTAAAGGGAAAAAAAGCTTAAATCTTTGACAAAAGTTGAAGAAACTAAGTTCTTGGCAAAGGATATTGCAGCAACAACAACAACAACAACAACAAACACAGTGTAATCCCATATAGTGGGGTCTGAGGAGGGTAGTGTGTACGCAGACCTTACTCCTATCTCGTGGAGATAGAGAGGTTATTTCCATAAAACCCTCGGCTCAGCGACAAAGGATATTACAACAACAACCCAGTGTAAGAGTAGGTTGTACGCAGTCTTACTCCTACCCTGAAAGGACAGAGAGACTGTTTCCGATAGACCATCGGCTAAAGAAAGGATTGGCGACAAAGGATATTGAAGAGGGGAAATTGAAACATACCAAGAAGTTATCAAGTTCTTGTCTTTCATGAGGAGAAAGAGAGTGAGAATGATGTTGAGAAGCATAAGAGCGCAAGAGATGATGAGACTGAGAAAACTGAGCTTCAATAAGTGGTAACTGATCAATAGGTGTAGCTACACGAAGACAAGCTACATGTGCTGAAAGTAACTGTTCATATAAAGGATGTGTAGCAATTTCACCCTTTAACTGTCTCTGATTATCCTCAGAAATCACCATTGAAACATCACCTAAAGGTCCTAAACTACCAATTCCTCCTCCACTACTTGACCCCATTAATCCAACTCCTTGTTCTTGCATTTCTAAAATAACCAAAGATCCACTTTTTCACAACATATAAACAAAAGGGGTTGTGTAAAAAAGCAAAAAAGGGCTAAAAAAGAAAGAAATATTGGGGTTTTCAGGACCACTACTGAAGAGAATCTTGATGTACTTGATATAATAGACAGTGATAATATGATATGATGATGTATACTTTTGGACTGTTTGGTTTCAGAGAAATATGATGAAAGAAAATATGAGCAAAATCATAAAGCAGACAGTTTTCTTACTATTGGTTGAAGAGATAGAGAGAGAGAGGAGAAAAAGATGGCATATATATTGGGATCTGAAGCAACAAAACTTTCTGCACCTATTCTGAAGAGCTACAGATTTTAACACAAACACAGAAAGAAAAAGAAAATAAAAAAAGAATTTGTTTGCTTTTTGGTTTTCTTGGAAAAAGTGTAGTAATTGATACAGAGAAAAGGAAGAAGAAGCATCAGAGTGGAATCATTACTATGAAAGGGAAGCAAGAAGAGAAAGATGATGGTAATGAGATTATAGATAAAGCTGTTTACTGCAGCTGTGGCCTGACATTTTGAGGAGTTTTTTTTGTTTTTTTATGTATACTTTTTTATTAAGTTTGTTTGGTTGATTAAGAGGGCTAATATTTAAAATAGAGTAAATTGACACTAATCTTGCTTAAGATAAGGTTATTGGTAGGATTAGGTGATAGAATATATCAGAAGTATTGGGTATTCTTTAAGCATGATATTTAAATTGAACCTAACTTTAGAAGCTTATTTAATTCTTTTGGTGTGGGCATTCTTGCTCTAACTTCCTACTCTTTACAAATTACAAGTATTTCATTTTTATGTTTGACTTTTGTATAATCTTCTTTAATAAATTTAGAGTCCGTTTGGTCATTAAAAAAATTACTTTTTTTTTCGAAAAATATTTACTTTTTTTTAAAGTAATGTTTAGCCATGAAAAATTTTAAATTTCGTTTGAAGTTCAATTTTGGAATTTTTTGAAAATTTAAAGACTCCAAAGCTGTTTTTCAAAATTTTCATTTCAAATCACTCACGAAAATTCAAAAAACAGCTCCAAATTGTATTTATGTCTAAACACAAATTTAATTTTCAAATAAAATTTTCCCTTAATTTTTTTATTTTTATTTTTTTCCTGAATTTCACAATTCTTATGTCCAAACGCTCACTTAATGTCAAGGAAATTTTGCTTGCACACTACAATTAAATAATTAATTAATCCCTCATCTAATGCATCAATATACCTTTTTTTTTTTTGGTGTATGGTAAAATCAGCAATGCACTTAAAAATCTTGTACCCTTAACCTCTATAATTAATTTTATTGTTCACTTTATCTCAAAAAAACGTCTAGCTATTAAATTATTCAAATTCTCTCTAAAAATCACTTTAAGCAATTGAAAGAACATCAAGTTAATCACATATTGTTCTCTTTTTCTACTTGAAAGGAATGAATTGCGAAAGGTAATTTATATCATGATTAACTTATTTTTAAGTCTTTTAATATTTGAAATCAAGCAAAAAGAATTAGCTAGCCTTTGTAAATGGGAAGTCAAAAAAATGTATTTTTAATATTCAAACATATATTAATTATGAAGAAGGAAAATGCAAAAAGGAGTTGAAATGTCACATTTCTTTGGCTGTTGTTTGATTTTCAGGTTTAGTCTATTTTCTACGCTATTAAGAATTTGTGTACCAACAGGTCCATCACAAAGGAAAAACAAAACAACATGTGTTAACTGTTTGTTAGGCAACACATGACCCCCTACCTACTAATTACTATGTCACGTACACACGTATATATATCACATATGTTTCACAATATAAAATAAATAATTTTTTAGTCGCTTCTAAGAATAATTGCGGATCAATTTTTATTTTTTTTGTATATATACATATTTTTTTAATATAATATACATATTTTTATACACCTTTTACCTAGCAAATATAATTAATCGGCAATTTTGTATTTTGCCCTATTTTATACTCCCATTCCTCGAATCATCACGTTTCTTGTCTAAATTCATCGATACTATGAAAGAAATTTTATTGTTTTAAAATTTCAGAAAAAAAAATTAGAAAACAAATATTTAAGTCGATCCCTAGCCTTGTCGCTATATTTATTGTGAATTAAATATGAACATGAGGAAAAAAAAAACTTTTGTAATATTTACTAATAAGGTTCTTTAGGGGTAGAGCTTGAAGTATTCACTCCACCCTCCAACTCCAAGAGGTTGAGATTCCTAAAATATAAGGTATTGATTAACAACAACAACAAATTCAATGGAATCGGGTAAGTGTGGTCTGAAAAGCAGAGGCGAAGTCAGGATTTGAAGCTTATAGGTTCGGAGTTCTAATCTTTTTAAGTTACTGGGTTCTAAATTAATAATTTGTATATTCAATAGATTTTTAAGACAAATACATGAATTGGACCAAAGCGACTAGGTTCGGCCGAACCGTACTTGATGGGTACGGCCCTGCTGAAAAGGGTAATATGTACGTAAATATTACTCCTACCTTAAGCAGGTAAAGAGGATGTTTCCGATGGACGTCCGGCTCAACATAGTTACAGCAACAAAGCAAAAGAAATAAAGTATTGAAGAAGACATAGAAAAAGCAGTACAATAGCAAAATAGTAACAAAAGCAAGGTATTGATTAGATAAATAATATTTGATATTTCACTATTGATTTAGGAGTGAAGCAACAATATGAAAGCAGAAAGTAAACTAAAACTTTTTTTTCTGCTTCTTTTCTTTTTTCCTAATAATTAATTGTGTTAGTTTGGTTTATGTGGTGAAGTAGCGGAGCAAGCAAGGAAGAATAGTTTTTGTCAAGACAATGTTTGGTAGTAAGAAGATGTCTCCCTAAACTTAATCATATAATTGGAAATATCAATAGTTAATAATATACTAGAACCAAACAAGCTTTCTAGACGTTGGTTTGTTTATCACAAAAACCCGACATCATTCAATAATTTGCCATGCAAGCTTCAATTGTTTAAAATTCAAAATAGAAAAAAAAAAAAAAAAAAAACAGCCCGGTTAAAGCGTTCCGCGTTTATGTAGGATTCGAGGAAGAGCCGCATCCCAAGTAGTGTGATGTAGACAAGCTATCCTAATGCAAGCATAATTAGTGACTGCCAGGGGCGGAGGTAGAGTTTGGTCGCCGGGTTCATTTGAACCCAGTACTTTCGACACAAAACATGAATTAATGTGTAAGAATTCATTAAAATTGCAACAAATAGTAAGTCAGAACCCATAACTTTAAAATTACAATAGGTTCAATGCTAAAAACCTTAAAAATTGAACCAATAAAATTTAAATTTTGGATCCGCTTCCGGTAACTGCTTTCACGGCTCGAACTTGTAGCTTATAGTCACACGGAACGTTTATCCAAGGCTGAAGGTTCCCTATCAAAATTTAAATTGGATAATACCAATAAACAAAAATTCTACAAATAGAAACATTAAACTTTTGAATGCAATAAAAATAATTTTCAATTTCTAATTATTTTCAAATTTGGATGCTCCTATATAACACTTGAATCTTTTTTTTTTTTTGTAACTCTCCGGAACAATGAGAACTTCCCATTTTTATATAAGGGAACTTAGCAAAAATATTAAGCATTATTTGACTTTAGAAAGAGAAACTTACATTAGCAAACACTTTAAACCAATCAAATTTTGTATAATTAGGATGTGTTTGGTATGAAGAAAGCATTTTTTGGAAAATATTTTTCAATTTTTCCATGTTTGGTTGGCTTACATATTTTGAAAAATATTTTCCTCATCAACTCATTTTCCTCCAATTGGAGGAAAATATTTTCCCTATGAAAATGAGGAAAATATTTTTCAAAACTCCTTTTCAACCTTCTTCACTCTATTCCCCATGCCCACCAACCCACCCCAACCCCCAACCACACTTCACTCACCCCAACCTCGCCCACCATCCACCCTAAATAGAACTATTATTAAGAGTATTTTATTGGAATTTTTACCTCCTATAGCAAAGGTTGATACCTTATTTATTTTAATTAAATACCTTTTTAAAAAATTATATTCTATAGATACCTTTTGATTTTTATGGCCAAATATCTATTTATGGTTATCTCCTACTCTTAAGCCATAAAATACTCTTTGTATTATTTTTCTCTCACATTCTTTCAGATTTTTCTCCACCCTCTCTCTCTCAACACGCCAGTATCTCTCCCTCAACCGCCATGGAAATGCATATCAAAACTTCAATCATTGACACTGTACTCTTCCTTCTTCATCCAAAAACCATATCAAAACACTGAAATTTTTGAATAATTTATCTAAACTGAAGACGATGCCGAGAAAAGGAATGCGAACTCTTAATTGGTTTTCTCCTAAACATTCAACAACTGATAGTACTTCTCCATCTACTTCTCAATTTTCTTCCCCTTCGCGTTTCGGATTTTCACCTTCTCGGTCGAGTTTTTCAGAAGCGGTGATCGATCGAACTCTGGAAATGGCGAGGAGACCCGTTTTAGCCGCTTTGCTACAGGTTGCTTGAATATATCCATTAGGGTTTTAGGATTTTTCATTGTAATTCAATGTATCTCGTTGTATTCCATGTATTTTATTGTATTCACTGTCTTTTTTTTCATTGTATTTCAATGTATCCCGCTGTATTACATGTATTTCATTATATTCACTGTCTCGCTATATGCCATGAATGTATTCATATATATTTTTTTAATTAATATAATTTATGTATTCAGATGTATTATATAATTTTTCTGAAGATTGCTATATTTTTGGGTATTTTTCTATTGGGAATCTTTTTTATAATTGAAAATACAAAATTTGTGTGTTATAATTGAGTTTGTTGAGTTATATTAGGAGTCTATTATGTTAATTGATTCACTTTCCGTTTTAAAAACAGTGTAATCCCCTATTTCACGCCGTGAATACAGTCGAATACAGTTGAATACAATAATATGTCCAGCTGTAATCCCATGTTTCACTCCATGAATACAGTCGAATACAGTCGAATACAACAAGTGATTAGCTAGACTTCCCTGATTCACGCCTATTTTTGCTACTGTATTCATGAATACAATAGCTTAAATACATCAAATACATCTTATAACCACAGAAAAGGTATCTATAATCCGTAATATAGCAAATGGTATCTATAGATGGCTAATTACTACCAAAAGATAGTGCTTTATGAAAATTTCTCTTTTTTATTTCCATGTTGTAGATAGAGTACTTTTTTTTATTTCAACAAAATGAATATATTCTTTTCATGATGTAGTAAAAGTATTTTTATTCATTTCAACAAAACAAGTACACTTTTTTACATGATGTAGAAAAAGAAGCACATTAGTTCCTTTGGGTTTGTGGGAATTTTGAAAAGAGTAATTAAATTCTTGAAGAAAATAGAGTCC
>NW_017671500.1:12525-37737 GCF_001879085.1 Nicotiana attenuata
GGGGGGGGGGGGGGGGGGAGGGGAGGGGAGTACAGGAAACATCAGGATTTTGGGGAAGGTGGGTTGACGGGAGTAGCATAAAAATTTATTTTCCTAAAAATATTTTATCCTCTCTAACTAAACACTAGAAAATATTTCCCGAAAAAAGTTTTCCACTCACCAACCAAACAAGGAAAAATAAGTGATAAAACCACTCATTTTTCAAAAAAATATATGTTCATGGAAAACATTTTCCTTCATACCAAACACACCCGTAGTGTTAGTTCAAAATATTGTATTGAAAACTTTGAATTAGCTAGCATATCCTGTACAAAGGCGAAGCTAAGAGTTCAATCTAATGGGTTCTGAATTTTAAATTGACAATTTAATATATATAAATGCATTATATGAGCAAAACGTCCTGAGTTTACTGAGTCTGTATCCGGACTTCTAGCTCCGCACCTACCAATAGACAGTGGATCAGATTAATCCATTCCGCTATGAATATGAAAAATAACTTCATGCAGAGAATTTCTGGTGATACTTTAGAAATTTATTTATTTTAGAATTTTTTAGGTGCTAAAGATAACGAGTAGCATAAATGTTTATAATTTCCAGAAATGTGCAAACACTAAAATTCCGTAGTTAAATAATGGCGATCCAAAAAGGCCGTGATCAATAAATGATCCAAACTTCTCATCAATAGCCTTCCAAAAAATTAATTATATTCTCTCTTTTTTTTAATAACCCAAAAAACCAACTTATTTACTTGATTTTAGAAAATACTTCCATATTGCCTGACATTTGGTTGAAAATGTTCAACAAGTAGTTTGCATTTTTTCTTTAGTTTTTGCGACTTTTATTTATTCGTGCTATTTTTGAAGAAAAAAATATTTATACTTTCCAAACTCAATTTATAAGGTTTTGCAGAAATTCAAAATCTGAGTTTAGAAAAGTAATTTACTTGGCAAAAACTTCAAAAACACCGAGCATAAACAAGAGTTAACTAAATTTTCTAACAATATTTGCAAATTGTATTTTAGATTTTTGGAAACATTTTCGTAGAACATTTTTTCTTTTGTAATGTGTAAACACCGTTTTTTTTTTAAAAAAAAAAATTCTTCCAATAACTTGTCCATAAACCCTAATCAAAACACACGACTTATCCCCAAAAAATATTTCCAAAAATAAATCAAAGCTAAAGTCATTGCGATATTGTCAATAGGAGTCACGAATATTGCATCAAATCATGTTTGATCAAGTTTCTAAAAAAAGCAATAGATAATACTACGTACTATTTTCGTGCCTAATTGTTTGACATTCTTTTTCTTTTCATCAAGTAACAAAAAAGATTGACATCTTATATTCAGAAACTATAAATCTTCATATTAGTAGTTTGTCCCTACTAATATTTTTTATATTACTACTACGTATACGATACAAGTACTTTTGACATAGATTACTACTGAGGACGAAGCCAAGATTTTAAGTTTATCAGTTCGAGATTTTAATTGTTTACTGTTACTGGATTCTAAATTAATAATTTAAACATATTCAATGAAAATTTTAAGATAAATACAGGGTTCAAACTAAACCTACTAAGTTCGGCCAAACCCGCTCCTGGCACTCTAGCTCCGCCCCTGATTACTGCAAATTCTAACAAAATCCATATAAAAATAGTAAGCTGAATTTACTGTTTATTTATTCTAGCCGGTTTACATATTTATAAATACATATATTATTTTAAACAGTTAGGTGAATGGTTATTTAGGTTATTATATCAAAAGGAAGATTACGTAATTAAAATTTGAAAGCAAAATTTGTAAGAAAAAGAAAAGGAAAAAAAATGCACAGTGAACAGTAATTGTTTGTTAAAGGGAGAGGGTGGTGGGGTCAACATCATAGCTGTAGGATTGTCATATTCCCAGTCCTAAGATTGAGACAAAGGATTAGTATGGTCCCCTCTCACACACAATAAATTCCTTTATTTAGGAAAATAAATTTTGTGTTTTTTTTATGTGGGATGGGTATTGTCCCTTTCATTATCCCCACATATCCTGACTTTTCTCTTTCTTTTATCTGCCCTTTGAATTTAATATCTTCCCTTTTGCTTTCTTCAATTAATGACAACCCTCAAAGTCAATAAACCTTCTAATCATCTTTAACCAAAATCATTTAGCTCCTTTAATCTTTTTATTCCAAAAAAAAATCGATTTATTAGATTGTATAAAAGTAGTTAAAGTTGCACTCTAACTTGTAATTATGTGACACGAGTTGTAATTATGGTGTAAAAAAGGGTAAATGATGCATCCACCACTTCAAGATTTTATTTAAAGAATCAATTTGGAACTGTTTACATTTGCTACTAACATATAAATCTTTAACAAGACTAAAAAACTTTTAACATATATCAGACGGACCTAAAAGTAAATGTACTGACATGACAACATCCACTTCGATGTCTTAGTATTTTGTTGTTGTTACTGTTTATTGCTATTGTTTCCTTCCATCCATTTTTTGGCTCTGTTATTGTTGTTACTATGTTTCTAACCGTCTTTGTTGATAATGCTTGTTTTTATTGTTTCTTTTCATCTTTCTTGAATCGAGAATCCATCAAAAACAGTTTTCTCCACTTTCCCAGAGTAGAAGTAAGATCTGCAAACACACTACCCTCCACACACCTTACTTGTGGGATTTCATTGGGTCGTTGGTTTTATTATTGTACTGACATGACAAAAAATTGACCCCAACAAATTTGTACTGCCTTATATATATGTGCCCGATATTTCGCAACCTCTGTCTCAAATTAAGTTCTCATTTCGCCATAGATTTTGAGTACTTTATTTCAAGAAAAATTTGAAAACAGTATTTGTTCATGGAATATGATTAGTTTTTGAAAAAAAAATTCAAGTTCCCAAAAATTGATTTAGGGCAGTATATAAAAAAATTTCTTCCACTTTTAAAACTTCAACTTTTGTTTCAAATAAAATGCATGTCTAAACACAACTTCAACTTCCAATTATTTTTCGACACAACTCCAAAACCTCTTTTTTCAGGTTTCAACCAAATCTATGTCCAAACGCTAGCTAAACTATTTGCCAATCTAGCCAACAAACAAGGTAAAAGTACCTATTGGCGTAATTGATGAAATCGAAATACAGATCTCCAAAGCATTGAATTATCAGCCATTAGGCAAATGCACAGGTTGTAACAAAGTAGCCTAATGTTTCACCAACAAAATAGGGTCATTCCATTAAGAAAGAAAGATCTCTGTCTTTTTTGTCATTAGCCAGAAATGCCCAGATATATACCTTCTATACAGAAAGTTGAAAACTGCAACTTAAATAAAAAAGTGTTGCTTTGATTAACATGAGAGTCATTAGGAAAATAAGGCGTTTTCTACTTTACAAACAAACTTAAAAATTGCAGTCTTTACATCACAATACACTTGTCTTTTGATGACTTTGGCTCCGGTCTGGCCGACGAAGATGCAGGTTTGGTCCTTGGTACCTGTATAAAAGTAGTTTACTCTATTAAATTATATTATGAAGCTGATAGTATACATTTTTCACGTACCACTCCATTCCGTGACCTAATCCACTAATCGAAAGTACTTCAAGTCAAGAGTTATCAAAGATGCAACTTAAAACACGAAAACCTGCTCAAAAGAATGAATATCAGAAAATTTCAAGCCTACCTGCGGGCCAGTAATCAATCTCGACGCACCATTTACAGCTTGTTGTTGGGGGTTTTGATTTCTCTGTGGTGCCTGTTGTTGTTGCTCAAATTCTTGTTGCTGAAGAGCTATTGCCAATTGTAAATCAGAACTGCAGCCAACAATCAGCACAAGTTAGTGCTATCACCAAGTAGATATATTCATACTATCAAATTAAGGTTGCACAATTGAGCATATCAACTTTAAATTATCCAAAGAGTTCCAAAAGAAAGTTACCCTCACAGTTAAAACCAATATCTTTTTGATAAGGTAAAGTAAATTCTTTTAAAAAGGGCACCAATGAGGTGCTACAAAAGAGTACAAATTAATGTTTCACTCTACATTGTAACTAAAACGCGCCAGCAACTTCTCCACATACAACATTTTTGTTGACAGAGAATAGAACGGCTTTGATGCTAGAACAGGAAGACAAAACAACCTTGCCCAAGTATCTCCATCTAACTTTAACTACCAATCAAGGCAAAAGTTGAATATCAACAGACAACTGGTCGAGACCGCTGTTTGTCAATTAAAAGACGACGGGAGAGCTAATGAAAGAGAATAGCTCCTGATGCAGTATATGATCTGACATGTTCCATTCTCATGTTAATTTATGCAAAAAGAAGACGAATAAATATTATCAGATAATTACTTGAAAGTTGGATGTCCTTGTCCTGAATTGTCCATGTTTGCCAGATAGTCCTGGGAATAACAGCTGAAGTCAGTTTCAAATACATCAATGGTAATCCATAACCTTCTATTACAAGCAGAGAACTACGTACTGCAGTACTGGCCATAGCACTCTGTTGATCCCATGTGGTGTTGGAATTATCTTCAACCTTGAACTCCTTGAAGTTGCCAGTAACATATATCGTGTCTCCATTCACCTGGAGAATATTGAGAACTCAGAGTTGAAAGGCAATGCAAGCAAGTAATAACACACTAACTTCTGGAACCAAAAACCAGTAGATTTTTAATAGAGCTGCATTATACTGTTCGTCCCTTCCAAGAGGCAACAAGACGTGCAAAAGTCAAGTATAGCAATCACGTCGGTAACAGTACAGCGTACCTAATGTGATGCAATTTGACACTATAAAACATAGCAAACAACACATGCTTAGGAAAAAGGCAGAAGATGTTTTTGCATTGTCTAGCTCTATCGGAATAATTAAAGCCTAGCTGTTCCTCACCTGGCTAACCAACTTTGCTTCATATCGCAGTTCAAGTGTCATAAGATAATACTTCCTTTATTCCAAGTAAGGAGACCAACTTCCCCTTTTGGCTTGCTTTAGTGTCTAATTTCCTAATAGAAAAAGTATCTTACTCTTCCAATGCTTTTTCAATATATTATTCTCAAATGGGTTAATGGGATTCACTTTCATATAAAAAGTTCAAATGTTGGCCTCATTTTTGGACCTACATTTAATTTTAGATACAAAAGACAGTTTATGTCACCAAACAACCGTGTTCAATCTAATGTAGGACCGCTAAAACTGGAAGGAAAGAGTATTAGATTTTTGAACAGCCTAAGATAGAAAAGCAGAAAACTTTGATAGCAAGAGACCTGCAATAATTGTAAAACTTGCTATTCATATTGCTGTGTTATTATCATATAATCAGTTTACCTTGTAAAGAAATTATTATATTATCCAAATTTTGCTGTTCTAACTTATTAACTTGATTATTTCTTGTGATTTCCTTACACACTACTGAAAAAGGTTACTCCCTAAATCCTTATCGACTGACCTAATTCTAACCTGCATGAATATTAGGGGGGAAAACGAAATTCATTATCTCTAAATGTTAATCATGTCCAAAGCTGAAGTCTTGAAGATAACATATAACTTCTGAGTATTTGAAATTTCTAGTATGCAGAAGTGGTCCCTGTTTTCAGTTTTATGATATCTAGAAAGGATTAAAAATGATCGAAGAGCTTATTACTTGAGAAGTAGACACATTGTTGGTACAATTGCAAAAAACTATCAAAGTAGGAGCAGGGTAACATTGAAGTAACACTTAATTAGTATCATTCCTCTTCTCTGATCTACAATGTTGTACACAGCACTAAGCGGCTCCCAACCCTCAGTTGATCATATAGGATTTACAGAAAGAGGTGTAAGTTCTCTTGGTTGAGGAAAAAACACTGCTAAGTTTCAAAAGTATATGTGGACTAGCTGATATTCAGTTTCTAAAGGCCATAGAATCTGTGGCAGAATTATGACTACTATGGATGCTACTTAGAGCTCAAAATTAAGCTTTCTGCAGCCACTAGTGGAACTTACAAATCGGCAGGTTACAATGAGACGCCATACTGCCTAAGCATGTTTCTCTGCCCCTGAAGATAGAGACTAACCTTTGTTATGACTTTGTATGATTTTGTTGGTAAATAGAAATTAATGTTAAGATTTGTCTATGACTTTGTATGATTTGGTATATAGGAATTAAATAGGCTAGGTACAGCTATAATTAAATTGTAACATAATAAATTCTAATGACAGTCAGAACAAACCAAGCCTCCAATATATCTTCTTTCCTCTTTTATGTCTTCACAACCTTGAATCTTGGATTTTGGCTATAGCGTAAGATAATCAGAAACCAATAAGGACTACACTCTTTTGAAACAGGTGGTTGGTTTAAGCATATGAAACACAATACTTTCTACTCTAAAAATTAGTTAACCACAAACAGAATGGGGTGGAAACTACCTGTTGCAAATGTAAGCGAAACAGAGATTCAACTTACCTTTCTAGCATGAAATTCCCAGGTTGAAAACTTAAATTTAGTTTTGCCCATTCGTCAAATATAAGGTAAATATATGAAAAGACACACTTCTTACCTCATTGAGTTTCTCCCATACCAAATCAGATTGATTTATATATCCCTGGTCAGTGGCCAAAATATATAATTCGCCTTCAAACTGCACATAAGCTGACATCAGTTTTCTATGCCCAGAAACTTGAGAAGTGGAGATATAGTTGTATCCACATAGGAAATTATTTTACCCCAGTACAAATCATATAAAAAATAATAATAATAACAAAGCAAGCCCATCAGACCTTAAACATGGTATTGAAATGATTATTCCTGAAGAAAACACAAAGTTCCCGCTCTTTCAAACCCTCTTGCAAGGAAAATAATCTGTGCAAAAGAGGAACAAAGAGTATTCTGTTACTACTAGCAAAACAGAGTAATACAGTTAATGAACAGGAGAATGAACTTATAACAGGGAAGGAAACATACCCAAAGATTGTTAACTGGCTTGCACTGTTCTTTAGAAAGTTCCTCACCAGTTCCCCTAATGTGAATTAAGAAGAGCAAACATAGTGTTCTACTTAAACTGACAAGGTAGTAAAAAATACATGAAAGAAAAGAAATACAATTAGATCAAGGAGACATTCATTTTTACTTTTTCTTAGATAAGTGTCAAGGAAGACATTCATCCTACACAAGAATGCCTGAGTTGCCTGATTCATTCATATTAAAGAATTTCTCACCTTCTCTCTGTGTGATTTCATCCTTCACAACTGTCTCAGGCACATCTGTACTGCCTCCATTCACTTGTTCAGCAAGAACCACCTCACCTTCATACATAGGCTCTCGACTTTGGTAACTAGTGGTTGCTGACTCCAATATGCAATCCTCTCCTTCATAAATGGGCTCATCATCATCGATGGAAGAATTAAAGGTTTCAGGTTCACCTGTGTCATGTCGTCTGCCACCCAATGAACCTGAGACTGCAGATGGTATTGAGGAACTAGATGAATCAAACGCATCACAACCAACTTGTTGAGGTTCAGATGCATTCCCATTTCCAGCAATAGTGTGTGTTCCCTGAATGCCATTCGTACCTCCAGATAGATGCTCATGATTTTCACAAGCAGATGAAGAAACATGTCCTGACTCACGAGGTACACTCTCATTTTCAGCCAGCAGTTTTGCATTTCCAAGTTCTTGGGGAGGGGTTTCCTGATCAATTTTCAGGGATGAATTAATCAGTGCTCCGGAGACTATTTGGGAACTATTTGGATCGGCATCACCAGATATATCTCTATTGTTAGATACTATTACTTCTGTGGGTATCAATGCTTCATGCTGCAAAACTGGTTGTGTCGTCTCAATATCATTTCCTTCTGATGTCTTGGTAAGAACCATCGGCTCTGGACACTTTAGATTTGCTGTCTCACCTAAGGAATTCAGTCCATCAGTTTCTACTAATGAAGTTTCAGATAATTGAAGGGCTTTCAACAGCTCTGCTTCTTCTTCAATATCTCCTTTTCTGGCTGTATGGTTATCGGTAATAGAAACAGGAGAATCTTCAAATGATCTCCCTCTCGAGAGGCATGGAGAAGGTACCCCTAGTGCTGCAGTTGTAGCAGCAGCAAAATCAACATCATCATCTTCAGAACTTTTCTTATTCTCAGTGTCCATATTTTGGGTTTCAAGGGCAACAAGCTCCCCCATCAAAGTATTATACGACTTTGATCCAATTGCATTTGCAGTATCATGATCCTGGAACAAATTGATAACTCAAATAAATAATTCACTTTAAACAAAAGTTGCAATAAGGTCTTGAATCTTAAAACTAGAAACAACTTTTAGGGCAAAATGGTCAAAATAATGCAGCTTCATCGGGAAAAAAAAACTTATCCTTGATGCAATCTCAGTCTTCAATACCATATGTTATACACATCTGAGTAATAAAATTTAGAAGGTTTTCGAAGGCCAAAATGAGTTGTCCAGCATTCGACCAAACTAGAATAGGACATCAAGAAGTCATTCCATTCGTGGATAAAATAGAGATATATTATAAATATAAAACGAATATTGATTTAGCAATTAGAATCTGCGACAAGAATGTCCTCGGACATTCACGAGTGCACTCAAAGAAAGTAGCCAAAACTGATACCTGTGGATCAACTATCCAACCGTGATAAAGTGGAATATCCAAAAGATCAAATATTGCACATTCACGAGTGAACTCAAAGTCATCAATTCTGGCAAACAAGACATGTATTTAATCAGAACCACAACTGGAAACATGCATGTTATTGCATCGTAAAGATATACGGACCCATATGTTAATAAAATGAATAAAAGCAATCAAAAAGAGGAAAGATTGTCTACCTCCTGAATTTTATATTTACATCAATACCAGTGGCAAGTCTAGGAAGCAAATCAATTGCATCAGCAATATTCTGTTGCTGATTTTCAACATATCCTTCGTCTTTGTCCTGAACAGCAATCAAAAATACTAACAATTACCTCAAATCCAGTAAAGAGAGAACACATGTGTTTGGATAGACTACATAGCACAAATGAAAAGAACAGAAAACCTATCGATAAATAATTACATTGACATTACTGTTTGAATCTATCAGCCGCTCAGCAACGAGAGAAAGCAATTTCTCCTGTGAAACCTCAGGAATATCAGGACTCAAGTTCAAGTTGTTCTTCAACAATAGCACGTTACCTGTCGAACAGATAACAAAGATTCATATCAAATACACAAATTTATCCTTAAAAAATAATTCAAAGCATTAACATAGATTTTAAAGCAAACTGGTTAACGACACCATAACCTTCTTCATGAGCAAGAAATGACTATACACAACAGAAATGCATCCCATTGATCACGAAAATGTATCCTTTTTTCTATATTTTTACCAGCAGATGAAAGTAGCTGAAATGAGGATGTTGAGATGAATGTTTGGACATACTAGGTTAGACAGAATTAGGAATGAAGTTATTCAGGACAAGGTGAGAGTGGCCCCCGTGGAGGATAAGATGCTAGAGGCGAGGTTAAGATTGTTCGGGCATGTTAAAAGGAAAAGCACAGATGCCCCAGTCAGGAGGTGTGAGAGATCGGCCTTGAGGGGTAAGAGGAAGGGTAGTGATAGACCAAAGAAGTATTGGGAAGAGGTGATCAGGCGGGACATGGCGCAGCTTGAGCTAATCGAGGACATGACCCTTGATAGGAGGGTGTGGAGGTTGAGATTTAGGGTAGAAGGTTAGTAGGTAGTCGAGCGTTTCCCTTTGTCTTCCTTAGTTCAATAGTATTAGTGTTAATATGGTATTTTTATCCTTAGTTTGCTATTACTACATATCTTATATTGTTATTACTTGTTATCAGTACGTCTTCCATCTTTTCTTTAGCTGAGGGTCTATTAGAAACAGCCTCTCTACCCTTCAAGGGGTAGGGTAATGCTGCGTACATCCTACACTCCACACACCCCACTTGTGGGAATACATTGGGTTGTTGTTGTTGTTGTTGTTGTTATAAATGATTTTTCCGACAGCAAGGAACAACTTCAACCCCCAGCTTATTTCCTCTTTAAAATAAGGGAACTCAAGTTGTTTTATCACCTTGAACATGATGAGATGTATTAAATGTCAAGAGAATTACTAATGATTATGTCACAATAATTAGAAATCCCCAGAAGTAGAAAGCTTTTCTTATTTCATGCAACTTAACATTCATATATTTCTTTAAACAAGATTTTATTAATCTTAAATACTAAAAATTAACATAGAAGATATTGTAGTCCAAAAAATAGGTTATTGCAGTTATGTCCTTTCCCTATGAGTTCTTCCGGTTAATAAATATAGATTTATAAATAAATTTGGACTCAAAATTAGTTCCTCTATCATTGTTGAAACCAAATTGTAAACATTATCACGTGGATAAGTAAATGGATCAAATTCATTGTTAGACTTCACTCACGAAAATAACGACAAGTCCTTTTGCATTTAATTTGAAGCAAGCGTGAGTAGTCACCTAAAACTAATAGGATTATAAGGCTAATATCTAGAATTCCAGTTATTGTCCTTTTATTATGAGTTATTATGCTTAATATTATAAGGTTATTTTTGTAAACCGACATTGTATTCATACTTTTATAATAATATAGATTAAAAAAAACTCCTATATAAGGAGCTCTCCCGAATGTGTTAACTACCAATTATGGCAATTGGCAAGTGTTTTTTCCTGTCTTTTCTTCATTCAGACATTACCACAGACCTTGGTAGAGACATAAGCACCTTCTGCGTACGGCGTACCTATGGATGGCCTCGTCTGGTCAGAATTTTCCTTCCTTTTTCATAATTTCACTATCTTGCTTCTTTTAGATGACCATTCTGGCAACAAGTTTTTTATTTCTAGTACTGCTTCTATGGCGCCAAATATATATCTACTCCAGATGCCACACCTCTAGGCACTTTTTTTTCTGGATGGACCTCTAGGCACTTTTTTTGGGAGAAAGGTAACATCTCAGAGCACTTCTTTTGAGTGACCAATTCCATGGGGGCTACCTTTTTCCAGCCTCTTCTTTCTCTTCCCATTTGTGCAACTTTTTCAACAACTTTCAACATTTCTTCAGGCAGTTTTTTTTTTTTTTTAAAGAAAGCTATTCAGGCAATTTCTTAACTACTCTTTAGCTGCCAATTCAAGCTACTCCAAATTTTTGAAAGTTTGTCACTGTACCCTTTTCGGTGATTGAGAATAGATTCTTTTCCATGTAAATTGCAAAACCATAGTTCTTGCATCATACAATTGCCAGCTATTCTTTGGAGAAAACAACACCGCCTTCATTTTGGATGATTGTTAAATATTCGGCAACACAATCAATGTGTATCTACTTAAGCAATTCCAGTAACTTCTTTCCATTTCTAGTTTGCAAAATAAGCATACTCGATCTGTTTCAATACCTTTACTTTGCTGGGGCGGGTTGAAAGACAAAAAAATCAGTAACAAATTGCTACACTATAATATTCTTAATAATTGTCGCACCCAAGGGTGTGGCCCAGTGGCCAATGAAGTGGGTTGAGAACCATGAGGTGTCAGGTTGAGATCCCAAAAGAGGTAAAAATACTAGGTGATTTTTACTTGTGCTGGCGGGAGGTAGCAGGTACCGCGTGGAGTTAGTCAAGGTGTACGCTGGCCCGAACACCACAGTTACAATAAAAAATATTCTTAATAATTGACATAACACTTCATTGACCACTAGGTCACACCCCTAGATGCTTCTCTCCATTTTTTTTGTCACGTGGTACCAGACCTCTTTGCATAAATGCAAGGGAAAGCTATATACCGTATATGTCCACTCTTCCTCGCACTAGACCGGAGACACCCTTGTACGGTATAAGTTTTTTTAATGATGTCATAGACTTAACGAATTTGCTAGACTTAAAAAGATTCCGCCAACAGGGGCACTCTTAAGCCGCTACTCGGTCAAAGTTTCCTTCCTTATAATTTATACTCTTTCCTCTTTCTGATGGCTATTCCTGTATTCCAACAGCATCACATCTCCTTTTGGTGATCATTCTGACAAAATTCGAGTATCAATCAACAACATAGCGAGTGACCAGGCACTTGGATACCTATGTGAGATGTACCACTAATCAGAAACCTGGGGAGTGCAAGAAATAGTTTTCACGGTTCTTTACAAACAATCCTTCTGAAGCCCAGTATAGATTCCCTCTTTCCCAATCTTTGATACGGTAGCTCAATCAAACAAGCACAACTGATAGCTCAGAAGCAGTAGGAGAACTTGAAGAAGGCTCGTGGAAGAGTAAAACTTTATGCACACTCAGAACAATTGAAAGGGTGTTTGTAACGAGAGATTGGGTAATCTGAAATTGCAACCCTAGTTAATGAAAGTTATTTTACCTTACAAAAAGAACTTAAAAGGTTTGCGACTCGCTAAATTTTGACTTTATATGGTAATAAAGAATGCCGGATCTGCTGCCTATACTTCAATTGCCTCTAACAGCTAAGATATATCCAGTGTTCCATGTGTCACGGTTAATTTAGAATGTAGCAGCCCAAGTTAAACCTTCAATTGACCCACCAACACTTGCTGAGGATGGACAATCCCTGACTGAACCTGTGACTAACTTCTACAAAAGCATGGTAAAGGGGCCAAATTCGACTTTAACAGAGATTCTAGCACAATGCACAAATCTCTTGCTATAAGAAGCTAATTGAGAACCTAAGGTTATACGGCCCATTCCCCAAGCTTCAATTGTATGCATCAAGTTCTTTGAAGGGGGTAAAGCTTCAATTGTATGCATCAAGTTCTTTGAAGGGGGTAAATGTAACGTGCAAGGGTTGTACCTTGAGGTTTAGGTGAGGATGGTAACTGTTATCACTGATTTTCATATTTACGTTTATGAATATTTACAGTCTAGTCCCTCCGTCAGCAGTTGCTAACAACCTATCACATGTCAACTGATTCCCTAAGATCATATCTCTATAGATTACTATAACCATAGATCAATTAGTGCGAACGAAACAAGTTTCTGCCTTTTTCTACTTCATTTCCTTTTCTTTCTGAATTCTCTTTATTTCTATTTCCTTTGCATCTTTTGGTCTCTCTTACAAGCCAGAGCAGAAAAAGCTACAATTCAGATTCGATACCACAAAATAAAACAAAAGGAACGATTAAGTAAGCATCACAATAAGCAGATGCAGACTTCTATCCTAAAAGGCCATTACAGGTTTAGGCTAAAGTATAGTCAACTCTCATAGTAAACACTCCCTTTGTTCCAATTTAATGTGATGTTCTTTCTTTTTACTCTGTCCCAAAAATAATGATATCTTTCTATATTTAGAAATAATTTAACTTTGAACTTCCTATTCTACCCTTTTACAATCGCACAAATTTCTACAGCTTACTTGAGAAGTGTCAAGAAGTCTTTTTTCCCCCTTAAACTTTGTTCCCAATCAAATACATCAGATAAAATGGGATGAAGGGAGTAATAGTTTTTTTCTTTTTTTTGCTTTGATTCCCTTTGATCCCCTTTGTTGGAGCTATTGCTCCTTTGGTGACTCGAACCCACAACCCTGGGATTGTAGGTGGGGAGTACTATCATCTGAGCAACCCCCTCTTGTCAAGGGGGTAATAGTTCAAGAAAATCATACTGCCTTTTTACGATGACAACAACAACAACAACAACAGCTACGCGTCAATTCCAAATTAGTAAGAATCTGCTATATAAATCCTCTATATCTTTTCTCTCTACAGGGCTCTCTAAAACTAAAGATTCTTTACTATTATAGAAAACTCTAACCAACCTAAAAAGAATACTGGCAAATTCCACCATAAAATACTAATTTCGACATATAAATTAAATAAAAATAGGATCTTTATCATAACAAGTAACCAAAATAACAGAACTAAGACAGTAACAAACATTTTCCATAATATGTCTCAATCTCAAAGTATACATACAACTTAATAAAAACCTAAGGAAGAGAAGGGGGGCTTACATATAGCAAGGAGTGGACATGGGCCATTGTCGTTCTGGAGAATAATTGGTGTGGTTCGGCCCAAGAATTGAATAACCTTAGTCTTGTGCGCCATTTCTTTGGCTTCTGCTTCCTCCTCTCGCTTTCCCTCTTCCGATTGAGAAGTGGGTATTGCAGAATCCATTTTTTTGTTCGAATTCGATTACTTTGAATACCCAATTACACAATTCAATCTGAATCTACTTTTCTTCAATTTATAAATATAAGTAGAAAGTAATTTTACGCTATAGGATACGTTGTGAAATTTTCAGAGGGAACCAGAAATGGTGTAAATGGGAATGACGGAATCGAAGGGGAAATCGAAAGAAGAACGTTTCTCCTAGTAGTACTATATTACATTTTCCATTTCGCGGGTCGGTGGAGAAAATTAGTTAAAGTTAAAGGGCTCGTTGACAATTAAAAATTCACATAGGCATAATCGGAGATGAGGAGAAAATGATAAAAAAAAGTCTTTTATGTTTGGGGTAGGTTTAAAAAGGTCCCTTAAATATACTTTAAGCAGTTTTGGTCCTTTAATCTTGTCGTATACTTCTAATTTCCTTCATATATTTAACTAACTTTAATTATTAGATTAAGCGAAAAACTGTAAAAAAAGAAGATTTAACCAGAAATTCCAAAAAAGTCTAGACAAATCTCATAAACTACCACACCAAAAAAGTGCATCAAACACTAGAAACAGATTAAGAGTCCGTTTGAACATAAGAAATTTTTTCCTTTTTTCCGAAACCAACGTTTGTTCCTAAAATTTTCAATTTTCAATTGAAGATGCATTTTGTAAATTTTCGAAAATTTGAAAAACTCCAAAAATCTATTTTTCAAAATTTTTACTCAAAGCACTCACAAAACTTCAAAAACAATCCAAAATCATATTCATGTACAAACACAACTCTAAATTTCAAATACCATTTTCACTTGAAAATATTTTTCACCTTCTTTGGAATTTTACAATTCTTATGTGCAAACGCCCACTAAGAATAGTAGAGATAAAATCTCTAGCTATACTAGACTCCAAATAAACCAAAAATAGCGAAAAATTAAAATTACACCTTCAAATATGAGTTCATGTTAACTTCTATTTCTTTTTTTTACCAACTCTGTTAAATTTTATTTAATGTTGATAGAGATCAAATACACTCACTTTAAAAAATTAAATAACCAAAATTGTTCAGAATATATTAGAAATATCACTTTTGAACTAACATCCAAACATAAGGGACAATTATTATCATTTTCTCCGCACGACCACATAAGAGAATATATTATTCTAAATTTTAACTAATTTGTTCTCTCTTATCCAATGGGACATGTAAAGTCATGTTAGTGGCAAAATGAAAATGTGAAGTTAAATGGTTTTGGATACTGTTCGCTCAAAAAATGTTACACATCTTACGAGTACAAAACAATATAAATTAATCCCGGGATAATCATAGCAAATCATAATAATCCGTTGGACCAATTGAAAGAAATGAAAACAAGAACTCAGAATTAGGGGGAGAAGCATTAGAAACCTTTATTGATAATATTTGTTTGGTCTGCCTCTCCATGAAGAGGTTCAGAGCCTTACAATGGTGTTTTTCTCTTCCCATAAGAGGGGTATATTTTCTCGTTTCTCTCTCCTCTCACTAGTGGTGAAGAAGCCCCCCATTCTAGGGCTACTGCTATTCGTATTTATAGATGTGAGCTTTGTGAGCTGGCAATAAATGGCCGTGGCCATGCTGAAGTTCCGTCCCCATGGGGGAATGACTGGGCCGTACCCTCGTAGATTAAATCGGACAAGAGTCGAGTCCTGTTACGAATAAAGTGGCTATACCACTTTATTAATTATGTATTAGCTCAGGACGAGATTAACTCCGTTAATTATCGTGGAGTCGGATTTTGACCCATACAGTTAGTCCCTCCGCTTATTGAGGTCGGGCTTCGGCCGGGCTCGATGAGCGGACTTCGTCGATTGTGATTTGAAAACAACTCGAATAAGGGGGGTCGTCTTATTGGCGGCGGTGACCTTAGCCGTTTACACGTTGGAGCTGGCCGTAGCCTTTCGTACATTGGAGAGCCTTTTATACATTAGAGATGGCCGTAGCCTTTCATATGTTTAGGTTGGCCGTAGCCTTTCATATATTGAAGATGGCCGTAGCCTTTTATATATTGGAGATGGCCGTAGCCTTTCACATATTGAGGACGGCAGTAGCCTTTTATATATTGGAGATGGCCGTAGCCTTTCATATGTTGAGGTTGGCCGTAGCCTTTCATATATTGGAGATGGCTGTAGCCTTTCGCATATTGAGGACGGCCGTAGCCTTTTATATATTGGAGATGGCCGTGGGGAATGAATATGCGCCGAGTACGTATTTGGTCGTCCAAAATTTTAACGGCGTACGGCACATTCTTTCAGTGTTCACAGGTCGTAGCGATTGTTCTGACGGCGGTATGCTGGTGGACGGCTGAGAAGCCGCTTTATGGAGCTCGTCATAATGACGCTTGTTATGACAGAACCGAACCGTTTTACGGTTGGTCGTGCAATTAACGATGGCTATTGGGCTTCGCAAAAGCCATTTATGTTGCCTATAAAGGTGGGTTGAGGCATTTATTCCTCATATCTTCATTGTTCATCTGAGAGAGAGATTCTGAGGAAACTTTTTCGTTTCGCTAATTCATCTTTCTTTCCTTTGATTGTGACAACATTTGTCTTCAGTAGATCAACAATGGCAGTCAGTTCTTCTTGACGGTGCTCCTCCGGTAGATTTTCCGGTAGTTGAAGGACCATTTCCGACAATGGGAGGTGCAGAACAGATGGAGTCCGGCGAAATTCCGTCGGTTGACGAGGTGGTTCCTCGGCCCGGAGGTCCGGCGATCGATTTCACCGTCGACGGTGGAGAGGAACCGGTGGATGAAGCCCCGTTGATGGGGGAAATCGGGATGGCCCGATTGCGGGAACAGGGTGTCGTTCCTACCCATGCAGACATCGTTCTCGCTAGAAGCGAGGAGAGGGTCCACACCGACCGTAGGGGATACTGCATTTTTTACGCCTATCCTTTCAGGTTGGGGTTCACTATCCCGCTCCCAGTGCTGATGGTGGATTTCTGCCGTCATTATGGGGTGTGCCCAGGTCAGCTCACTCCTTCCCTCTGCAAATTGTTGGCGATGTTTATCAAATATGCGGAATTGGCCCGTAGGGAGGTCATGCTGCACGAGATTGGATGACGAGGCACTACGCTCCCCAGAGAGTCCGTGGCACCATGATTCAGGCGCGCCCTCGTGGGGTGAGGGGCCTGGTCACGAGATTGGATGACGAGGTCGACCCCCGCCCTTTTGAGCACTTCTTTTATATCAGGACCCAACACCTGGTGGCGGATGCTACTGGGTTCCCAGAGGCCTGGAACCATGCACGTAAGTTCTTCAGTGGTTGAATTCTTTTATTCCCCTCTTTATGATTTGTGCTTATGAGCGTTAACTCGTGTCTTTTTTGTAGCCGACAGGTCGCCGCCGCCCCCATTGCCTTGGATACGCGAATGGGTCGAGGCCGTACTCCCCCATACGAGGGGGATACGTACGTGGGCGTCTTTCTGGGAGAGGCATGGCCATAGGCCTGTGGCAGGTAAAAAATTGGTCTCTTCTTCTGTTCCGCTTTGTTTCAGCTTTATTCATTAACCTTGTTTTCTTGTGATTAGGGAGGGCGCGCCGCGTCAGGGCCCCTCAGTTGGCCTTCTATCGGCCTGGTGCAGTTGCTCGGCTTACTGCAGCGTCGGTGTCGCGCTCAACACCGAGGGCGGCATCAGTCGAGTCTTCAGCGGTTTCTTCTCCATCACGGACCCTACTTCGGGACGAGGGGCCATCGGGGGTAGTGCGCCCTAGAGCGGAGTCGTCATCAGATGGAGAGGAGGAGAGGCCGTTGGTAAGGCGTAGGATCGCGTTCGCGCCGGCTCCTCCTGTGGTAATTAATTTGGACTCCCCGCCGGCGGACGCGGAGAGGAGTGCTGCTGCGGTGCCTGCCCCTGAGGGCGGACAAACAATGGGGGTTGCGCCGGTTGGCTTAGGCCGTGATGATACCGTCGTATCGGCGGCTCAATTGGTGGTTTCAGTCGCTAAGACGGGAGGTAGTTCCTCAGCGGCTGCTAATGTGGGTGAGGATGAGTCTGAATCCGACTTGGATCCCGACGACGTCCGTATGTTCCAGGAAGGCTCCACCAACTCAGCGGTGCGCGCAGAGGGGCGATCTCTCTTTATCGAGGTCCCCACGGAATTGAACTTATTGCTCCAAGGGAAAAGCTTGGTGCCTCAGTTCGAGCTACTATGCTCGGAGGCCGAGAATGCGACGCTGAGGGGCGTTACGGATGTCGGGCTGATGAATGAAGTAGCCGTGATGGGCTTGAGGGTATGTACTGTTGCGTCGGTTCGCTTCTTCTTTGCCTTAGTTTTATCCTTTTATTCTAATCGTTGTCTTTGCTTTGCAGTCTTATCTGTTGGAGGTGGAGAGCATCCGTCGAGCCAAGGTCCGCTCGGGGATATTTTTGCGGGCGCTGGAGAAGTATCGCCGCTACCGAGATCAGTGCCGAGAGTTGCGGGTGAGCTTGAGGAATGATCCTCGTAGCCGGGTCTTGGTCGAAGAGCTGGCGAGGCGGGAGATTCAGATGCAGCAAGCACTTGACAGGACGAGTGCTCTCGAGGAGCAGCTCCGCCGAAAGGATGAGGAGCTCGAGGCGGTAAAGAGGGCTGCAGCTGAGTGCGAGCTTCGTGACCAGGAGAAGGCGGCGGAGGTCACTGCGGCAATGAGCGGGAAGGTAACCGCGTTAGAGGATGAAGTCGCGGCATTGAAGCTTCAAGTGAGGGATGCCTCGTCGAGGGCCGGGGCGTTGAAGGAAGCTATCCGCGTGCATGAATCCCAACAGGCGTTGGAAAGGGATGCTGCGGCCTTTAGAGAGGCGAGTCTCGAGGAGCGAATTGGTGTCTTCGAGCAGGACGCCCAGGTCATGGCGGACCGAATCACGGCCTTGGAAGAAGAGAATCAACGACTACGGGATCAAGCCGCTTCTTCCAGCCAGGCTCGAGAACTTTGGGTCTTTGCCGAGGCCCAACGTGATGTATATAAGAGTTTGTGGGAGGCTGGCGTCGTGACCAAAGCTATTTTCGAGGGGGTGCGTCAGAAGGCTCGTGAGGCCCGTGCCGACTGTGGTTTTGATGCGGCGACGCCCGAGGCTGACGCTGGTGCAGACGGTGGCGCGGACGGCACCGAGTAAAAAAGATGATGATGCATTTTTTTCTTGTCTTGTTCGCCGTTTGGCGTTTAGAAGTTTCTTGTTGTTTTTCTTTTTATTTCTTGTATTGATCGGCCTTGGCCGGGTGTAAGCGGGGATGACCCGCAATTTGACTTTGTAAATATATAAGTTTTCTTTTCTATTGCCTGCCTTGTGCTTATTTTGTGTCACTGTTTTTCTTTCGTTCTTTAGAGTTTTTGTTGCGCTTTTTGTTGAACGTCGGCATTGGCGGCCCTAGTCGAATTTAGATCGACGACTTTAGTCGTGACAGAATCGACGGTCTTAGCCATAAAGGCGACTTCGACTGTCGTCGAGTCGTTTATTCACCTTAGTCGAATCTAGGTCGACTGTTGGCGACGATGGCCTTAGCCATGTAGGCGACTTCGACTGTCGTCGAGTCGTTTATTCACCTTAGTCGAATCTAGGTCGACTGTTGGCGACGATAGCCTTAGCCATGTAGGCGACTTCGACTGTCGTCGAGTCGTTTATTCACCTTAGTCGAATCTAGGTCGACTGTTGGCGACGATGGCCTTGCCTTTTCAAGTCGGTGCGGGCGAGTCTTGGCCGTTATTTGGCGATAGCGGCGTTTAGCCTTAGTCCCAGTTCGGACGCGGTCGAACTACCGGTCGTGATAGTAAAAAACGCAGCCTCGTAGTTTGACCGGGGCCGAACTTTACGCGGCCCGAGTCTTAATTCGAGTTGGGAGAACTTACTTGAATGGCGAGGGTGCATACCCTGCGCCTTGATTTGTTGGAGGTCGGGCTTTGCTTTCACGGATGAAGGCGTTTGGCCTGAGTTTCCGTTCAACTGTGGTTGAACTTGCTAAAGTTGAGGACTAAGGCGTCCATCCTTGTAGTTCGAGCGAGGTCGAGCTCGTTGGATTTAATGGCGAGGGCACCTAGCCTGAGTCTTGGTTCAATCGTAGTTGAATTTGCTAATGAAGGCGCATAGCCTGTCTTGGTTCAACCGTAGTTGAACTTCTTGGCGAAGGCACATAGCCTGAGTCCTGGTTCAACCGTAGTTGAACTTGCTAATGAGGGCGCATAGCCCGTCTTGGTTCAACCGTAGTGAATTTGTTGGCGAAGGCGCATAGCCTGACTTGGTTCAACCGTAGTTGAACTTTTTGGCGAAGGCACATAGCCTGAGTCCTGGTTCAACCGTAGTTGAATTTGCTAATGAGGCGCATAGCCTGTCTTGGTTCAACCGTAGTTGAACTTTTTGGCGAAGGCGCATAGCCTGAGTCCCGGTTCAACCGTAGTTGAATTTGCTAATGGAGGTGCATAGCCTGTCTTGGTTCAACCGTAGTTGAACTTTTTGGCGAAGGCGCATAGCCTGAGTCCCGGTTCAACCGTAGTTGAACTCATTGGTGAAGGCGCGTAGCCTGAGTCCCGGTTCAACTGCTGTTGAACTTTGTCGGTCTTGATGACGAAGGCACAAAGCCCGAATCCCATATGGTGAGTATCGAGTGCTGGAACTCGTTTTGGATTCGAGACTTTGAGCGGCTTATCCATTGTCTTCCCAACCAGGGTATATAGGCTGTCTTGAGGCGAATCTCGGCTCGAGATATCTCCGTGCCGGTTTCCGACCGGAGTTCGCATGCCTTACAGAGACCTCCCCTTAGGAGAGGAGGGGACTGCTTCTTCTTGCTTGCACTATCTGAGATTGGAGAGAGAGTGAGGACTTAGATCTTGATTTGAGATCTTCGAGCTCCCTTTCGAGTTTGGCGCTTCTTTTCTTTTGGTCCAGGGAAGAACTACGCGATTTTGCTATGAAATCCCCACAGACGGCGCCAAATTGTTTGCTCAAAAAATGTTACACATCTTACGAGTACAAAACAATATAAATTAACCCCGGGATAATCATAGCAAATCGTAATAATCCGTTGGACCAATTGAAAGAAATGAAAACAAGAACTCAGAATTAGGGGGAGAAGCATTAGAAACCTTTATTTATAATATTTGTTTGGTCTGCCTCTCCATGAAGAGGTTCAGAGCCTTACAATGGTGTTTTTCTCTTCCCATAAGAGGGGTATATTTTCTCGTTTCTCTCTCCTCTCACTAGTGGTGAAGAAGCAGCCCCTTTCTAGGGCTACTGCTCTTAGTATTTATAGATGTGAGCTTTGCGAGCTGGCAATAAATGGTCGTGGCCATGCTGAAGTTCCGTCCCCATGGGGGAATGACTGGGCCGTACCCTCGTAGATTAAATCGGACAAGAGTCGAGTCCTGTTACGAATAAAGTGGCCATACCACTTTATTAATTATGTATTAGCTCAGGACGAGATTAACTCCGTTAATTATCGTGGGGTCGGATTTTGACCCATACAAGGTTGTCCCCACGATATTAATAGATAGCAACTTTACATTTTTGGTTCAAGTCAATTGATGGTCCTGAGAGACAATGCACAAGGAAGCATGCTTGTGAAATTTAACAATTAGAACGTGAATGGAATGACGATGAGTAACCCAACTTGGCATCTTTGAATATAAGGGATTCGAACACTGATGGGACAGTGAAACGATCAATGTTTCGGCTATATTGAGGTTCAACTCTTTCATTCTCTATTTGTTTTATTCGAGCTTAATGTTAATTATTTGTTTGTGATGCAATCCCGTTGTGTCTGTAATTATTCCCCGTGGTTTTAATTTGCTTGCTCGGTTATCTGTTCGTGTTTACTCGAATTGGTTATAGCTGAAAATGATTTTGTCACAGTATAAAGATTGGGTTGCTATTCTTCAACTGAACTACGTCAAATTAGATAAAAGGGGCCCGGGTGTGCATTTCATATGATCCGACTCCAATTTTCAACAAGGTTAAATAAAGCGTGTCATGAATTACGGGTACATTTCATGTGACGTGGCTTGCGACATGTTTTAAATAACCTTGAATTAATTCCTTAATTAAATAAAAGTGGTTTGAAAGTTAAAAATGCACGTAGGTTTGAAAATGTGTAATTAATCAGATAATGGGCCAATTATGACAGTTGAGCGACCGTGCTAGAACCACGGAACTCGGGAATGCCTAACACCTTCTCCCGGGTTAACAGAATTCCTTACCCGGATTTCTGGTTCGCGGACTGTAATACAGAGTCAATCCTTTCCTCGATTCGGGATTTGAACCGGTGACTTGGGACACCATAAATATCCCAAGTGGCGACTCTGAATTCTTTTAATAGATGAATCCTGTTTCGATTGTCCTTTAATTGGAAAAACTCCCTTTATTATACCCTCTCCGGGGGTGTAAGTAAAAAAGGAGGTGTGACAGGTATAACAGGGAAATGACAGTAATAACTCAAAGAATTCCATAATCAATTCGTACACAACACATAAATGTAGACATCTTTCAAGTTTAACAGTTAAAGCTCAACACTGATAAAATATGCCAAGTATGACTGATACGAGGAATGTTACATGTCCATGTCTACATGTCAAATGCATGTCACATATAATGCATCATAGTGGTAAACTCATCTACTCACACTTAGAGTATTCGATCTCACTATATCTCACTCCCACTCATCAATCTCAATAGCTCGGCACTGTACAACACCTGCGCTCATTGCTGGTATGTCAGACTCTGGAGGGGCAGATCTTGCCCAAGCGCTAATGTAAAGCCAATATAGTCTGCTGCGGCGTGCAGCCCGATCCTATAATAATAGATAAAGATTATAAGGCTTGTTGCGATATGCAGCCCGATCCCATAATAATAATATATATAAAGCCAAGAAAGCCTGCTGTGGCGTGCATCCCGATACACAACCTCACTCACATCGCAGCTCTCGTACCCCAACTTAGTCATCAATCTCTCTAGTCTCTAGAGCTTACAGATCTCATGTCAATCAGCCCAAACAATGATACATGATGTAACAAGAAATGACAACAAAGACTGAGATATGATATGCAAATGATGGATGCGACTAAGTACATAATTGCAATTTAAGCAAATAATTCAACAGCAGAAATGACATCAGTGGGTCCTAACAAAACAAGCATATAGCCTAAACATGATTTCTAATATGGATTGCAGCTCAAATACTCTAACATGTAGTGATTACATGAATAGTAATAAGGTTTAATAACTACACGGTACAACGAAATCAACCGAGTCACAATTACCATGGTGCACACCTACGCACCCGTCACCTAGCATGTGCGCCACCTCAATACCAACTACACAATATGTATTTCAGGGATTCATACCCTCGGAACCAAGTTTAGAAGTGTTACTTACCTCAAACCGCGCAAATCACAACTCCAACAAATCCTTGCCTCGCGAATCGGCCTCCGAACAACTCGAACCTAACCATAAAAAATATAATACAATCAATACAAGTTATAGGAATCGATTCCATACGATAAAGCTAAGTTCTTTAACCAAAGCCAAAAGTCAACCTCGGGCCCACGTCTCGGAACCTGACAAAATTTACAAAATCCGAACACCTATTCAATAATGAGTTCAACCATACCAAAATTATCCAATTCCGATCACAAATCTGCCTTCAAACCTTTAAATCTCACTCTCAAATCCCTAGTCCAAAATTTCCCCAAATTTCACCTCAAAAACACCTAATCTAGGTGGAAAATTTAATGGATATTCAATATTAATGAATAAAAATGATCAAAAGCTGCTTACCTCTTGAAATCTAGTGAAACCACTCTCAAAAATCGCATTTAGCCGAGCTTGCAAAGTCCACAAATGAAGAAAAATCGGATCCCTTTCGAATTAATACATTACCAGTACTTTCGCACCTGCGGAACCGCATCTACGATAAAAGTCCCGCACCTGCGGAACTCACTTATGTTCTGCCACTTCGCTTCTGCACCCTCAAGACCGCACCTGCGCCTGGGAAGTGCTTCTGCGCACTAATGTCTACTTCTGCAGAAACACCTAGCCACCTCAAGCGTCGCTCAATTCTGCTTCTACGATCGCCCTGCTGCAAAAGCGACTGCAGTTTTGTGGATCTCCTCTCGCATCTGCGATCCAACAACCCCCAACTCACCTCGGCATCTGCGCATTGCCAGCCGCACCTGCGGCCCATTTCTCGCAGGTGCGGTTGCACCATACCTGATCACACCAGCACTTCCACAAGTCCAAAATCCAATTTGTTTTCAAGCCGAATCACACCTGTGGCCCCCGGGACTTCATCCAAACATACCAACATATCCTAAAACGTCATACGATTTTAGTCGAAGCCTCAAGCACCTCAAACAACATCGAAAATACGAATCGCACCCCAATTTAAGCCTATTGAACTTCCAACTTCTAAACCAATGCCGAAACATACCAAATCAACTCCGATTGACCTCAAATTTTGCACACAAGTTCTACGGGTAAACAACCACTCTGTATAACTCACCATTTAAGTCTTGGTGGCACATTGTTCTCACATCAATATATATATATATATATATATATATATATATATATATATATATATATATATATATATAAATGTTGGTCAAAGTTCAGTATGCAACAGTTTGACTCTCGAGAAGCGTAATAAAATGGGATTTGAGCGAGTAATATAGACACTGCATTTGTAATAAAATTACGGAAAAGGGCTATCAAGGTCAAAAATAAAACCCACCCATATGCTAAACAACCCAATCCGCCTAATCCCCTTACCCATTTTTTGTTAAAATAATCCCGACCCCCGTCCTTCTTCCTCATTAGAACTGCATATTTGAACCTAAGTAATTAGAAGGCGAAATACATAAATAACCCCTTCAAGTTGTCCTCAACGGTCAGATGGACACCTCAATTGACCCATTTACCATTTAGACACTTCAATGACTATTAAGTGTATCAAGTAAACATTCGAGTGGAGCAGACTATATGCGTGAGTTACACTTGTCGGGTGATGTGTCAATAAACCAATTAAAGAATGACAAGTGTAATTTATAATTAAAATATTTGATATATGTAATTAATAAAAAAATAATATCTTTTTCCTTATTTCCAAC
>NW_017671500.1:37750-40339 GCF_001879085.1 Nicotiana attenuata
CCCCCCCCCCGCCGTCCACACCGCCCAACCTATTCTTCTTCCTTACGCCCCAAAGAACCCTAATCACTCAAACAAGCAGCCGCCGCCCGCCCCTCTCAAATCTGCCGGAAAATTCGCTGACGAACACAAAACAACCAGTAACCCTTCAATATCTTCAGCCACTTCCACCAACAGACCACCCCTTCAACATCTTAAAACCCCTTAACCAAATACACAACCGACGGGCCCTGCTTTTGAACGACCAAGAACTAAAAAAATTATTGAATCTTGGTCTTAATTTTTGCCGTGTAGGAGCCCCAAACATTACCACCACAATTTAATTGGAAGGTGATTTTCACTTTGCTTCCAGCAAAGTATTCCACTTTGCTTCGCGTCCTCATTTTCACTCCTGCGTATATGAAGAAAAAAGTTGGAACCGAAAACAGAGCACACAAATTGAAGGTGAAATTTAATTGAAGGTGAAAAAAGTTGGAACCCGTAATTGAAGGATTTAACAAAGAGACCTTATTGAGCAGAAGAGCAATAAAATTTTTACCATAATTAATTATTATGGTGAAATTTAATTTATCCAATTACTTATTATGGTAATGCTTGTGATTAATTGTATAAGCAATTGTGATAGTATATATTGGACGAAATTGTGTGCTTATTTTACGTTTTTTCCATTTGTTGTAATTTGGAAGAAACTTTTTAATTGTTCTTGTTTTTCATCAATGGTGAAACTTGAAGAAGAAAGAAGTATGAAGATGAAGGTAAGTGGGTCATTAAAATAAGGTTAATTTAAAAAGAAAAAAGAGAAAAATATAATTTTGAGGGTTTCACGCGCCCAGACATGAGTAAAAAGCACACACTTTGCCATGTCATCTTGAGGGGTTCATGAGACACACTTTAGCCGAGAAGAGGTGTCTCTCTGGTCATTAGTATAATTGAGGTGTCTATCTGACCGTTAAGGACAACTTGAAGAGGCTATTTATGTATTTCGCCTAATTAGAATGTCAATAGAGATATGTTAAAATAGGGGACTGCATATTTGATTTTTTATGTTAGACTTTTCATGATGGGTAGTATTTGAGATTCAAAAGCACAAGACACTTGCAAGTTCACATCTGACACCATATTCAGCAGATGCCATTTCAAGGGGTTAGGCGGGTTGAGTTTATCTTACTTATGGGTGGGTTTTATTTTTGACCTTGATATTACACGTGGAATATAATGAAAGTGCCACGTGGCTATTTAAAGTCCAAACTTTTACCAAGTGCGGTCAGTTAGTTTTAGGGGCAAATTTGAGCCAAAATAAAACGTTGAGGGTATTTATAGTCCGAAAGGTTAAGGGAGGGCAATTATGATCCATATTCAATACGTTAGGGGCTTTTTTTGCCCTTTTCCGATAAAATTATATCACCGATTGACTGTACGGGCACTCCATTTTGTACTAATGCAAACATTTGTAGACATTAAAAATTTACCGGATTAAGACTTCAATTATATTTGGGCTAGAACGTTAAATTGGGCACCTACAAACAAGCCCGTTTATGTTATTCAAAGTCCAAGAGTACATTACAGTTACTTGGTGACTACTCTACCCTAACCCTAGGTTTCTCCAATAAAAAGGGTAACATATTCCCTTAAAAAGGATCTCAATAAATGGAGATCATCTCAAAAATCCCATAATGTCACGACCCGGATTTTCCACCCTCGGGGTCATGATGGCGCCTACTCGTGGTAGCTAGGCAAGCCAACTTAATTACCTTTCCATTAATAAAAAAAAATCTCTTAACAATTCATAGCACAATATAGAACATGAAGTTTAATAATAGCGGAAGTCTGATTTATAATCTGAATCAAAACGCGGAACAATCAACCGCACGATTGTACCATTCCCGTGCCGGATTCTATTGATATATTGTGAGGAATGAGGGTAAAACACAAAGGGTGATGCCGGCACATGTTATTGCTTGGTGAGGACGAGAGTAAAAGCACGAAGGGCTGATGCCGGTGCACATGGTTTAATTCTGTTTTCATTACGACTATGAGTTGTGCTTAGTATTCCTTTATTATTGGACGACTCTTATTTGGAATTTATTATACTTCCCATTGTTTATTCTGTTTTGTATTTTGATTTCCGCTCTGTGTGTTGTGTGTGTTGTGTGTATATATATATATATATATATTATATATATATATATATAATATATATATATATATATATATATGAAATTGCATAGGTTTATGTGGTAGTCTGGTCTAGCCTCGTCACTACTTCGCCGGGGTTTAGGCTTAAACACTTACCAGCACATGGGGTCGGTGTTGTGCTAATGCTACACTCTTTGCATTTTTGCACAGGCCAGGTTTCGAGCAGCAGCAGCAGCAGACAGCTTTTAGTTCGGGAGCATAATCTTCATCCGGAGAGACCCGAGGTAGCCTTGCAAGGCGTCCGCAGGCCCGGCGTCTCCCTTCTAACCTTATATTAGACTGTCATCTCTTTGTATCGTCGGATAAGCAGATTTATGTTTCTTTCAGACCTTGTATTTAGTGTAATCTCTTAGCAGTTCGTGAGTAATGTGACACCAGTCTTGGGTAAGGCTTTGT
>NW_017671500.1:40659-47909 GCF_001879085.1 Nicotiana attenuata
TGATGTTAAAGATTGAAAGAATTGAGTAAAAATCGACTTACAAATGATTTGGGATGAAGTTTGTTCTTGAAAAATCGCCTATGGTGTTTTGGTTTTGAAAGAATGGTGAAAAGTGATGAAAATTCGACTAAGTATAAGATTTGCTGGGCCTCGGATATGGGAATTGCGAATTGGGGTTCGCAATTGCGAACCCCGACCTGCTAACTTGGGAATTGCTAAGTCAAGTTCGCATTTGCGAACACTGTGCAAAATGCCGGACTTCGCATTTGCGAAAAGATGATCGCATTTGCAATCAAACACCCTCCGCATTTGCGAGCACCATGATCGCATTTGCGAGCACCATGATCGCATTTGCGACCAGTGCCCGAAATTCCCATGTTCGCATTTGCGAGCAAATGAATTGCATTTGCGAGCAAATGAATTGCATTTGCGATCCTATGCCCAGTCCCCAGACTTCGCAATTGCGACTCAAAGCTCGCATTTGCGAGCTCGCAATTGCGAGTCTCCTCTTCGCATTTGCGAAAATCACAGAAGCCAAAATACCAGATCTTTACCTGTTCAAAAATGCAATGCGTGGCCTATCCAAAACTCACCCGAGCCCTCGGGGCTCCAAACCAAATATGCATACAACCTCAATGATATCATACGGACTTATCCGTGCGATCAAATCGCCAAAATAACATCATATACATCGAATCAAGCCTCAAAACTCATGTTTTTCTTTGAAATTTTCATAAAGCATCAAATTTTTATTTTAAGTCCGAAACACGTCAAACGACGTCCAACTTCAGCCAAATTTTACTGAAAGCGCTTAAACCATATATAAGACTTGTACCGGGCGTCGGAACGAAAATACGAGCCCGATACCACCGTCTTTTAATGAAATTTTATTTCTAATTTTCTTAATAATTTCAGAAAAACAATTTCACAGAAAAATTCATTACTCGGGCTCTAGACCTCGGAATTCGACTCTGGGCATAAGCCCGAGTGCCATATTTTTCTACGGACCCTCCGGGACCGTCAAATCACGGGTTCGGGTCCTTTTACCCAAAATGTTGACCGAAGTTAAATATATTCATATTAGTATCAAAATTTAGCATTTTTCACACGGAGTTCATATTTAAGATTTCCGGCTACGTGCCCGGACTGCGCACCTAAATCGAGGCAACCCTGAATGAGGTTTTCGAGGCCTCGGAAGCACGGAATGAGTGGGAAAATAGGTGATGACCCCTTTGGGTCGTCACATTCTCCATTTCTAAAACAACCGTTCGTCCTCGAACGAACAAAAGAAAGAAGTACATGAGTCGGGGAAAAGATGAGGATAACGACTCCGCATGTCAGACTCGGACTCCCTGGTCGATGCCTCAGGAGGCTGACCTCTCCACTGAACATGAACAGAAGGGAAACTCTTGGATCTCAACTGACGAACCTGCCGGTCCAAAATAGCTACCAGCTCCTCCTCATAAGACAGATCCTTGTCCAACTGGACAATGCTGAAATCTAACACGTGGGCTGGATCGCCGTGATACCTCCGAAGCATGGACACATGAAAAACTGGATGCACGACTGATAAGCTGGGCGGCAATGCAAGTCTATAAGCCACCTCTCCCACTCAATCAAGGATCTCAAACGGACCAATGAACCTAGGGCTAAGCTTTCCCTTCTTCCCAAATCTCATCACGCCCTCCATAGGCGACACTCGGAGCAATACCCGCTCACCAACCATGAAAGCTACATCTCGAACCTTATGATCCGCATAGCTCTTTTGCCTAGACTGAGCTGAACGAAGCCTATCCTGAATGATCTTGACCTTGTCCAAGGCTTCCTGAACCAAATCCGTCCCTATCAACCGAGCCTCTCCCGGCTCAAACCATCCGATCAGAGACCGGCACCGCCTATCATACAAAGCCTCATAAGGAGCCATCTGGATGCTCGACTGGTAGCTGTTGTATTAGGCAAACTCCACTAAAGGCAAGAACTGATCCCATGAACCTCCAAAGTCAATAACACAAGCCCGGAGCATATCCTCCAAAATCCGAATAGTCCGCTCGGACTGACCGTCCGTCTGGGGATGGAATGCTGTGCTCAACTCGACCCGTGTGCCCAACTCTCGCTGAACTGCTCTCCAGAAGCGCGAGGTAAACTGCGTACCCCGATCCGAAATGATAGATGCCGGCACACCATGAAGGCGAACAATCTTCCGGATATAAATCTCAGCTAATCTCTCGGATGAATAGGAGACTGCCACAGGAATGAAATGCTCTGACTTGGTCAGCCTATCCACAATGACCCAAACTGCATCGAACTTCTTCCGAGTCAACGGAAGTCCGGTAACGAAGTCCATAGTGATCCTCTCCCACTTCCACTCGGGAAGCTCAATCCTCTGAAATACACCACCAGGCCTCTGATGCTCGTACTTAACCTGCTGACAATTCAAACAACGAGCCACATATGCTACGATATCCTTCTTCATTCTACGCCACCAATAATGCTGCCGCAAATCCTGATACATCTTCGCGACGCCCGGATGAATAGAGTACCGGGAACTATGGGCCTCCTCTAAGATCAACTCTCGAAGTCCATCCACATTAGGCACACAAACTCGCCCCTGCAATCTCAAAACTCCATCCGCATCTAAGATAACCTGCTTGGCACCTCCTCGCTGCACCGTGTCTCTAAGGACACATAAATGGGGATCATCAAACTGCCGATCGCGGATACGCTCCAATAATGAAAAACGAGCGACCGTGCAAGCTAATACTCGGCTAGGCTCAGAAATATCCAGCCTCACAAATCGATTGGCCAAAGCATGAACATCCAAAGCAAGCGGCCTCTAACTGACCGAAATATAAGCAAGACTGCCCATACTTGCTGACTTCCTACTCAAGGCATCGACCACCACATTGGCCTTCCCCGGATGATATAAAATGGTGACATCATAATCTTTCAATAACTGCAACCACCTCCTCTGCCTCAAATTCAACTCCTTTTGCTTGAACAAGTACTGAAGACTCTTGTGATCAGTGAACACCTCACAGGCCACGCCATATAAATAGTGCCTCCAAATCTTCAANACTCAGCACACAAAAGGGAATGGGGGTATGGGGGACTTATAACAAGCAGTAAACATAAAAGCAGGTAATATACAGAACATGAGCAACAACGTAGACAGGAATAGAGCAGCTGTAAAGTAAACACATAGGGAAAGAGCTGAAATCAAAATTGAGACATACCAGTTTCAAGGAAAACAAATAAGTAAAAACAACAGTCTTGAAAAGTCAAGTTGCAAGCAAAGCAGTACAAAAGTCTCAGCAGAGAATAGAGAGTTTGAAAGAGTATTGTGATTGAAAGTGTGTGTGTGAGAGTATGAGTATTGGACTTTAGGATTCAGAAGTTCAAAGTTCTAAAGTTGTAAAGATTTCAAAGCTTAAAAGACTTAAAGCCCTCTTCAATGCAGAAGGGTCGAGCCCCTTTTGTTGCATAGCAAATAAGCAAGAAAAGGTAAGGAACCATGAACCTCCAAAGTCAATAACACAAGCCCGGAGCATATCCTCCAAAATCTGAATAGTCCGCTTGGACTGACCGTTCGTCTGGGGATGGAATTCTGTGCTCAACTCGACCCGTGTGCCCAACTCTCGCTGAACTGCTCTCCAGAAGCGCGAGGTAAACTACGGACCCCGATCCGAAATGATAGATGCCGGCACACCATGAACGCGAACAATCTCCCGGATATAAATCTCAGCTAATCTCTCGGATGAATAGGAGACTGCCACAGGAATGAAATGCGCTGACTTGGTCAGCCTATCCACAATGACCCAAACTGCATCGAACTTCTTCCGAGTCAACGGAAGTCGGGTAACGAAGTCCATAGTGATCCTCTCCCACTTCCACTCGGGAAGCTCAATCCTCTGAAATACACCACCAGGCCTCTGATTCTCGTACTTAACCTGCTGACAATTCTAACAACAAGCCACATATGCTACGATATCCTTCTTCATTCTACGCCACCAATAATGCTGCCGCAAATCCTGATACATCTTCGCGGCACCCGGATGAATAGAGTACCGGGAACTATGGGCCTCCTCTAAGATCAACTCTCGAAGCCCATCCACATTAGGCAGACAAACTCGCCCCTGCAATCTCAAAACTCCATCCGCATCTAAGGTAACCTGCTTGGCACCTCCTCGCTGCACCGTGTCTCTAAGGACACACAAATGGGGATCATCAAACTACCGATCACGGATACGCTCCAATAATAAAAGAACGAGCGACCGTGCAAGCTAATACTCGGCTAGGCTCAGAAATATCCAACCTCACAAATTGATTGGCCAAGGCCTGAACATCCAAAGCAAGCGACCTCTGGCTGACCGGAATATAAGCAAGACTACCCATGCTGGCTGACTTTCTACTCAACGCATCGACCACCACGTTGGCCTTCCCCGGATGATATAAAATGGTGAAATCATAATCTTTCAATAACTCCAACCACCTTCTTTGCCTCAAATTCAACTCCTTTTGCTTGAACAAGTACTGAAGACTCTTATGATCAGTGAACACCTCAGAGGTCACGCCATATAAATAGTGCCTCCAAATCTTCAAGGCGTGAACTATGGCTGCCAACTCCAAATCATGCACCGGATAGTTCTTCTCATGAATCTTCAACTGCCTCGAAGCATAGGCAATGACCTTGTCATCCTGCATCAACACTGCTCCAAGCCCAACACGGGAAGCATCACAATAAACAGTATAGGGCCCTGAACCTGTGGGCAAAACCAACACCGGTGCCGTAGTCAGTGCTGTCTTGAGCTTCTGAAAGCTCGCCTCACACTCACCCGACCATCTGAACTGGGCACCCTTCTGGGTCAATCTGGTCATTGGGGCTGCAATAGATGAAAATCCCTCCACGAACCGACGATAGTAGCCTGCTAACCCCAAGAAACTCCGAATCTCTGTAGTTGATGCTGGTCGAGGCCAGTTCTTGACTGCCTCAATCTTTTTCAGGTCCACCTAAATACCCTCTGCTGATACAACGTGACCCAGGAATGCAACTGAACTCAGCCAGAACTCACACTTGGAGAACTTGGCATATAACTGACTATCCCTCAGAGTCTGAAGAACCACTCTAAGGTGCTGCTCGTGCTCCTCCTGGCTGCGGGAGTACACCAAAATATCATCAATAAAGACTATCACGAACATGTCCAAATATGGCCTGAACACTCGATTCATCAACTCCATAAATGCTGCTGGGGCATTGGTCAACCCAAATGACATAACCAAGAACTTATAATGCCCATACCGAGTACGGAAAGCTGTCTTAGGGACATCGGATGCCCTAATCCTCAACTGATGGTAGCTAGATTGCAAGTCAATCTTGGAGAATACCCTGGCACCCTGAAGCTGGTCGAACAAATCATCAATCCTCGGCAGTGGATACTTATTCTTAATCGTTACCTTGTTCAATTGCCGGTAATCAATACACATTCTCATTGACCCATCCTTCTTCTTGACAAATAACACCGGCACACCCCAAGGGGAGACACTAGGTCTAATGAAACCCTTCTCAAGCAAATACTGCAACTGGTCCTTTAACTCCTTCAGCTCCGGCGGGGCCATACGATATGGCAGAATAGAAATGGGCTGGGTGCCCGGAGCCAAATCAATATAGTCAATGTCCCTGTCGGGTGGCATACCCGGCAGGTCTGAAGGGAAAACATCTGGAAACTCCCGGACAGTAGGCACAGAATCTATAGGAGGAACCTCAGCACTGGAATTACGAACATAGGCCAAATAGGCCAGACACCCCTTCTCGACCATACGTCGAGCCTTCACGTACGAAATGACGTTGCGGGTAGAACAAAATAGAGTACCTCTCCACTCTAAACGAGGCATACCCGGTAACACTAAGGTTACAGTCTTGGCATGGCAGTCCAAGATAGCGTGATAGGGCGATAGCCAATCCATACCCAATATGATATCGAAGTCAACCATATCTAAGAGCAACAAGTCTACACGGGTCTCCAGACCCCCAATCACTACAACACACGAACGATGGACTCGGTCGACTACGATAGAGTCCCCCACCGGTGTAGACACATATACAGGAACACCCAATGCATCACTAGGCATGACCAAGCATGGTGCGAAATAAGATGAAACATAAGAATACGTAGACCCTAGATCAAATAGTACCGAAGCATCTCGGTCACAAACCAGAACCGTACCTGTGATGACTGCATCTGAAGCCTCAGCCTCGGGCCTGGCCTGAAGAGCATAACAACGGGGCTGGGCCCCACCACCCTGAACCGTATCCCTAGGTCGATCTGCTGCTGGCTGACCTCCACCCCTGGCGGTCTGGGCTCCACCTCTATGACCTCTACCTCCACCTCTAGTACCTCTACCCCCGCCTCTAGCTGGCTGGGCTGGCTGTGGAGCACCTGGTGCCTGAACCATGGCACGAGAATCCTGGCGCGGAGAACTGCTCGGTGCTCGAGGGCAAAATCTGGCAATATGACCCGTGTCACCACAAGTGTAACAAGCCCTCAGCTGCTGAGTCTGCTGTCCCTGTCGACCTGAATGGCCTCCGCAGAAACTCTGAAGTGGCGGTGCGCTGATAGGAGCTGGCGGTGCACTGAGTGACTGCTGATCGGAATAGTATGCCTGAGAACCATGGCCTCCTGTGTACCGTGAGAAACCTGAAGGGACGACTGAAAGGGCCTAGGAGGATGGCCTCTACCATATGAATCTCTACCTCCAGATGAGGTACCACTGAATCTGCCGGAATGACGGGCTCTCTTGTCTCCCCCGTGACCACTCCCCTGCGATAGAACCATCTCAACTCGGCGGGCCACATTGGCCGCCTCCTAAAGCTGATCTCAGTACCAGTCTCCCTAGCCTCTGGAGATGAATCGGCTGAATCAAACCATCAATAAACCTCCTCACCCTCTCTCTCTCTCGGTGGGAAGTATGACAAGAGCATGACGATCTAGATCGATAAACCGGGTCTCATACAGAGATACTGTCATAGAATCCTGCTGGAGGCGCTCGAACTGCCTCCGATAAGCATCCCTCTGAGTAACGGGGAGAAACTTCTCCAGGAACAACTCTGAAAACTGATCCCAAGTCAAAGACGGCGACCTTGCTGGTCTGGCTAAACAGAAATCTCTCCACCAAGTCTTGGCGGATCCAGATAGGCGGAATGCAGCAAAATCAACTCCATTGGACTCAACAATGCCCATGTTCCGAAGAACCTC
>NW_017671500.1:47928-120703 GCF_001879085.1 Nicotiana attenuata
GAAAACCTAGGTTCTACCCAAAAACCCCAATTTCACCCATGAAAATCCTTGATTTTTAAGTGGAAAACATGTTAAATGATATTAAAGATTGAAAGAATTGAGTAAAAATCGACTTACAAATGATTTGGGATGAAGTTTGTTCTTGAAAAATCGCCTATGGTGTTTGGGTTTTGAAAGAATGGTGAAAAGTGATGAAAATTCGACTAAGTATAAGATTTGCTGGGCCTCGGATATGGGAATTGCAAACTGGGGTTCGCAATTGCGAACCCCGACCTGCTAACTTGGGAATTACGAAGTCAAGTTCGCATTTGCGAACACTGTGCACAATGCCGGACTTCGCATTTGCGAAAAGATGATCGCATTTGCGATCAAACACCCTCCGCATTTGCGAGCACCATGATCGCATTTGCGACCAGTGCCCGGAATTCCCATGTTCGCATTTGCGAGCAAATGAATCGCATTTGCGATCCTATGCCCAGTCCTCAGACTTCGCAATTGCGACTCAAAGCTCGCATTTGCGAGCTCGCAATTGCGAGTCTCTTCTTCGCATTTGCAAAAATCACAGAAGCCAAAATACCAGATCTTTACCAGTTCAAAAATGCAATGCGTGGCCTATCCATAACTCACCCGAGCCTTCGGGGCTCCAAACCAAATATGCATATAACCTCAATGACATCCTACGGACTTATCCGTGCGATCAAATCGCCAAAATAACATCATATAAATCGAATCAAGCCTCAAAACTCATGTTTTTCTTTGAAATTTTCATAAAGCATCAAATTTTTATTTTAAGTCCGAAACACGTCAAACGACGTCCAACTTCAACCAAATTTTACAGAAAGCGCTTAAACCATATATAAGACTTGTACCAGGCGTCGAACCAAAATACGAGCCCGATACCACCGTCTTTTAATCAAATTTTATTTCCAATTTCCTTAATAATTTCAGAAATACAATTTCACAAAAAAATTCATTACTCGGGCTCTAGACCTCGGAATTCGACTCCGGGCATATGCCCGAGTCCCATATTTTTCTGCGGACCCTCCGGGACCGTCAAATCACGGGTCCGGGTCCTTTTACCCAAAATATTGACCGAAGTCAAATATATTCATATTAGTATCAAAATTTAGCATTTTTCACACGGAGTTCATATTTAAGCTTTCCGGCTACGCGTCCGGACTGCGCACGCAAATCGAGGCAACCCTGAATGAGGTTTTCGAGGCCTCGGAAGCACGGAATGAGTGCGAAAACAGGTGATGACCCCTTTGGGTCGTCACACATAAACTCACGGGATATTCACAAAGAGATAAGAGGTGGCCGGATAATTCTTGATAATCAAATACTTCAAGAAGATCCACAACATACTTCATGGATATCAAATAAATCCAAGGAAGTATTCATCATCCTACGTTCGAGAAACACGCTGCTCCAGTCCTCGACACGGAGATAATCAGGACAGAAAAATCAAGGGAGAAATAGAATTGTACCCGCATCATTTTATCAATAAAACTATGTTTCTTTATATTTATATTGTGGTTGCAATTTATTTTTTGTATCACATATAATTTGTTGCAAACAAATTGGCACGCCCAGTGGGACAACTACCTAAAAGCTGATTGACCACTAACTGAGAGTCACCAAAGACTTGCAATTGCAACCGCTTCATTTCAACAGCCATTTCGAGCCCAAATATTAGTGCTTGATACTCAGCAACGTTGTTAGAGCAGAGTTGTGTCAACGTAAAAGAGTAGGGCAGAACTTCACCTTGAGAAGTGACAAATACTACACCAGCACCAGCTCCTCCGCGATGTGCAGCACCATCAAAGTACATCTTCCATGGAGGTTGAACTTGAATGACCATGGCGTCCTCATCAGGTAGTTCGTCAGTTAGCTCCTGATCACGCCCAACTATGCCTTATAAAAAGGACTAAGCGGTCGTTGCAAATATAATCCGGTTTACAAGTCCGGAGTCGAATCCCACAGAGAACTAAGGCTTAGCTATAGTTGTTCAATATCGCTAAGAAACACAAGTCCAAACAATTTTCTAATTATAAAGATTATAATATTTATTCTTATCTAATTAACTAACAAATCTAGAAAGCCGTAAAACTATCAATTAACAAGGATAAGGATTGGAGTCGAGATTAAGGAGGTCTAGAGTTATGATTTCCCCAATTGTCGGAATCCTTCCGGCTACGTTTTTTATAAATTCGCCTAAGTATTCTCTACCGATCATGAGCGCTCTGACTGTCGTAACTCTCTCCTGATTAATTACCACAATTTACTAGACGCACTCTCCCAAGTTACGCTAGCTGGCTTTGTTTATTACAGCTCACTTTAGATTGCACCCAAGGCTTCATTATCCCTAATCCCGCCTTTAAACCCACAGTTATAGATCTCTCTTATACTTTGGGAGTGGTGTTGTTCAACAACTACCTAAATATGCACTCTCTCCCGAGTTATGCACACTAAATAGGCACAGCTAATTGAGGATCCTGTCAATTAACTACAACAAACACGTAGTTGAACAAATAGAGAAAATACTACGGCTCAATTATATAAAAATAACAAGAATTTATCCTACAAAAAGTTCCATCAAAACTCTAGATAACAAATTAGCTATTCATAATAGTATGTAAAACTACAAACTAAAAGTCATAACCAACAATGAAAAATAGGAAGAGGAAGGAAAAACTCGTAGAGGAATTCCCCGCCTTGCTCCTAGCGTGTTCTTGCCTCCAAGGGTGTTGTCTAACCCTAAATGGTGTCTCTCCCTCCAAAGTGGTGTTTAGGATGTATTTATATGACCTAGGGTTGATGAGGGGCGGAATTCTTCAATCCAACTTCGGATGGGAGAGCTGGAATCCGCATCTGCCTTCGCGTCTAGACGCGGACTTTGACCCGGATCCGCGTCTGCCTTTGCATCTAGACGCAGACTTTGACGCGGATGCAGCTTTTGAAATTCTTCCATTTCGCGAAGCGCTCCGTGCCTTTGCTTCGCTTCGCTGTTTTGTGCCTTCATTTTTCTCCTTTTTCGCGTCCGACTTCGTGCCACACACGAGAGTAGATGAGCTCCCACTCCTTTAATTTCTTCTTTTCGTGTCGAATTGTCATCTTTTGATCCTTTATCATCCAAACTCGTTCCTACACATAAGAAACACATAATGAGTATATTTCACTTCGAAAATCATGTAATTTCCCGCGACACACACAAGAATTAATATGCAAATATACTCAAAAATATGCACTTTTCATCATTTATCACCTCCCAATCATCAGGTATAGGGTGCTCTGCCAAGAAGTCCGCTAACGCTTGTCCTTTTATAGCCTTTTGTGGGATGTACACGATTTCAAATTGTTTAAACAAGAGGTACCACCTTGCTAGTCTATCACTAAGGACCGATTTTGACATCACGAACTTGATGGGACTTGCTCTAGAAACCAAACGAACGACATGAGCTTGAAAGTAGTGCTTCAATTTTTGGATTGAGAAGACTAGCGCCAAACATAACTTTTCAATTGGCGAATAATTCAGCTCATTTGGTGTCATCATCCTGCTCAAGTAGTAAAGGGAGTTTTCTTTCCCTTCACTATTTTCTTGGGCCAACAGCGCTCCAACAGACCTTTCTTGTGCTGAAATGTATAGTATCAGCGGCTTTCCAAGTATAGGGGCTGGCAAAACTGGAGGCTTCATCAAGTAGGATTTAATGCTCTCAAAGGCATTGCTACACGCTTGGTCCGATTTGAAAGGGACACCTTTCTTCATGAGGCGACTGAATGGTTGGCACCTCCCAACTAGGTTTGAGATGAATCTTCTAAGGTATGCTATCTTTCCTTGCAGACTTTTCAATTCATAAATATTGCGGGGCTCAGGCATTTTCAAGATTGCATTGACTTTAGCTTGATCTTTTTCAATCCCTCGATGTCAGACAATGAAACCCAGGAACTTTCCGGAGGTAACTCCAAAGGCGCATTTTAGTGGATTCATCCCAAGTTGGTATCTCCGGAGCAACTCAAACACCATCCTCAAGTATTTCAAGTGGTCGCTTTTCTTTCTTGATTTTACCACCAAGTCGTCAACATAGCATTCGACATTCTTTTGGAGAAGGTCATCAAAGACATTCTGCATAGCTCTTTGGTAAGTAGCACCAGTGTTCTTCAAGCCAAAAGGCATTACCTTGTAGCAATCAATACCATTGGGGGTACGGAATGCAGTAAGCTCTTCATCTTTTGGCACCATGCGAATTTGGTTATAGCCTGATGAACCGTCCATAAATGACATTGCCTCGTACCCAGTAGTAGCATCGATCATCAGTTCTGGAATGGGAAGCGGGAACTCATCTTTCGGACACGCATTATTAAGATCCCTAAAGTCAACGCACACTCGAATCTGGCCATTTTTCTTCCTTACAGGGACAATACTTGAAACCCATGTTGGATATTTAATTTCACGAATAAAGCCAACTTCGATGAATTTGTTAACTTCGGTTTCAATCAAGGGAACCAAGTCCGGCCTAAAATGCCTTTGAGCTTGTTTAACAGGGCGAGCACCATTTTTGACTGCAAGGTGATGGACTGTTACTTTCGGGTCCAAGCCAGGCATCTCTTTGTAACTCCAAGCGAAGACATCCCTGAACTCCTTGAGTAACTCAATATAAACGCTCTCTTCATCAACTTCTAGTAAAGTACTTAGGTAGGTGGGTCTAGGTTCTTCATCGGTGCCAAGGTTAACTTCTTTTAAGACATCAACTATCGTCTGTACTCCTTCTTCAAGTTCAGGTGGAGCATCTTTCGCATCTTCATCTTCTTGAGGGTCCCCATCGTTGAAGGATATGTGATAACATGGTGAAACATCCTCCAATTCTACATTATCCTCCATTGAAGATGGAACACCATTCTCGCCTTGCACAGTAACATGATATGAAGAACCCACACTTTCTTCATCTTCGTCATGCTCCTTAGTGTAGACCACAGTACATGGCTTTACCTTCAGTAATTTTTTATATGAAACCTAAGTTTTGTTTTCGCCTCATTCTAGAAGGAACCAAACTTTGGAAATCCTTAGAAATCTTTTAGATTTTGGGCGAAGGGGTGTTCTTATGCTTTGAAAATTTCTCTGGAACTTGTTCCCCTTCTTTAATGGACCCAATCTTTCAAACAAGGAAGTCCTCATAGGTGATTTTCCAAGTCGATCAAAGACAGAAGGCTAGTTAGAAGCGGCAGTTTCGTCTTCAACAGTGATATAATTGCTACTCGACCTTCTTATGGAGATGCGCACTGGTGACGGTTGCTTGTATCCCAAACCTTCACATGGTTGCCTCGTTACAGCTTCTGATGGGAGCTTCCCTAACTTTGACGGCTCATTGGGATTGTATCTAGCTTTTGCAAATAGCTTGTAAGTGTTAGGGTCAAAACCTTCATCTGTTCGCTTTGTAGGGAGTGCCACATTCTACAAACGAATTTGGGCTACAAACCCTGCAAGCGGCTTTGAGGACAACTTTACTGCCTCAATTCGTTTTACCGGAAGAGTTAACTCCTTTAGCGTGTTAGTTTGGAGATTAGATGATTCGTCCTCGTCTTTCTTCCTTTTAAGGACATATTGGAGCGCAGGACTCACTTACTTGCCATAAGACGCAATACCCCTTCTATAAGATTTATTCGCTTTGGGTTGTACCTCTTCGGTAACATCTTTGACTCTACCAGTTGTCACTTCGGCTCTTTTAGTTGTGGTCTCGTCATTTTTGCTTTTTATGACATCATCGACTTTTAGCTCCTTCACAATGCGGTTCTTCAAGTAGAACTTTGTATCGGCGAAGTGTGGCTCAGCCTCGGTGAATGGCTCATCATCAGAAACTATCTTCTTCTCGACTTCATCCTCGTAGTATTTCAAACATTGATGGTAGGTAGATGGAACCACTTTGTTCTCATGTATCCAAGGCCTTCCAAGCAAGACGTTGTATGAAGTCTTTGCATGATCATATGTATCCATGCACTTGATTGCATATCTTCAATGGTGATTTCCATCCTGATCGCGTCTATGGCTCTTTGCCCCCCTTGGTTGAATCCTTGGATCATCACACGACTTTCTGAGAGTTCACTCATGGGAATACCAAGTTCTTTCACAGTGCGAATTGGCAAAATGTTCACTGAGGATCCCCCATCAACCAAAATTCGGTTTATTCTTTTATCGCGCATATAGCCAACCAGGTATAATGGGCGATTGTGAAGAACGCCACCTAGTAGAAGATCGTCGTTTGTGGACGTAACCTTTTCCTCGCACGCATTAGCTTCTTGATGAATAGACTCGATGAGATTTTCTGAAGATGGTACTAACGATAGGTCGTCACTCTTTCTTCCCCTTTATCAGCATTGCAACAAGAGCCTTCAATACCATCACGGGAAATCTTCATGCGTAACCAACATGGCAAGAAATCCTCCAAGGTCACTGGATGTCGTGGCTTTTGAGGGTGGTGCACCTCCAATTTTGCTTTCTTTACGTGCTTAACTGGATTTCATCTTCTCGGTCTTTTCACCATTTTTTTTCCTTGTTGGTTGTTCCATTGATCCTTTTCGTGGGCTCCTTTTGTGGCGCCTACGACGAGTCACCAATGTCCAACCTTCATCATCCTCAGGTTGATTGACTTCAGCTTGTCATTCTCCAGTAATTCTTTATCTTTACTTTCTTTAATACCTCATAATTCATCCGGACTAAATGAGCCAAAGGTGATAGAGACTTCGTTTGCGCTTGCTTTCTCATCTTCAAGCACGATCTTTTTTTTGTGAGCCAAGTCCATGACTTTGTCCTTGAAGACAAAGCACTTCTCCAGAGGGTAGCTCACAAGTCGATGGTATTTGCAGTAATTTGGGTCATTTGTTTTCCCAGCTTCATTTGGTCGCTTCATCTCCGGAAGCTCAATGAGATTTAACTTGAGGAGTTCTTCAAAAATAGCTGGCACATCAGAATCCAGAAATGGGTACCTTTTCTCTTGCATTTCTTTTAAAGTCAACTTTCCACTTAGCTTATCTTGAAAAGAAGTGGATTTCATACCCTGTTTCTTGCTCACCTTCGTTGTGAACTTCACAGGTGATGTGTTGACATTCATAGCTTCTTTGCCTTCGGACTTGGGTACGAACTTGCCCCACTTCCTGACTTCTTGCTTGTCATTCCCTTTGCGAGGTTCATAGATGGGCAGCCTTTCATTTCCAGCGGAGGCCATGCTCAATTCCATGTCATGGGCACGAGTTGCGAGTTCTTCAAATATGCCAGGCTTGATACCTTGCAAGATGTAGCGCAATCCCCAATGCATGCCTTGGATGCACATCTCTATGCCTGAAGCTTCACTAAGCATGTCTTTGCAGTTGAGGCTTGCATTCCTCCAACAATTGATAAAGTCGATAACTGGTTCCCCCTTTCGTTGACGAGTATTTGTAAGTTCTATCATACTCACAGTACGTCTCGTACTATAAAAGTGATTGAGGAACTCTTGCTCTAGTTGATCCCAACTATCGATAGATCCAGGCTCGAGGTCTGTGTACCAGTCAAAAGCATTTCCTTTTAGCGAGCGGACAAACTGCTTAATGAGGTAATCTCCATAAGTCCCAGCATTGTTGCACGTCTCCACAAAGTGCGCCACATGTTGCTTTGGGTTACCTTTACCATCAAACTATTGAAACTTTAGAGGTTGATAACCAGCAGGCATCTTCAACATATCGACCCTTGCAATGTACGGTTTTGCATATGTAAGGGAGGACTTGGCAGAGACTTCATACTTGTTCTTAATGGTTCCTTCAATGAACTCCTTCAGTTGATCGATTGGAATCATCCCTTCAGATGGGACAGGGATAGCCTTAGCGGATGCTACTTGTCTCTAGGGAGACTCACTCTCTGGAACTTCTGGGAGCTTGCCAGGTGCGTGGGTGGATTCTTCTTCCATCAAGATTCCCACCCTGTCTGTTAGCTTGTCAATTCTAGCATCTTGATTTTGCATGCATTTGGTCAAGCCAGCAATTGCTTCCGTCAAGTTTGCCAACTGCTCCTCCACAGATGAGGTGTTTGTCACCATGGCTTGCATGATTGTTGTGGATGATGGAGAGTAGCATGGATTTTCACATAGATTAATCCTTGATTGGTTCATGCTATGTGGTGTAAGTGGGGAGGATCCATCACTTGAAGTATCATCATCTTCCTTCATAAGAGAGCGCTTGGATCCGGAGAGGTCAAGTAGAGCAAGAGTTTTCTTGATCTTTTCAGCAACATTGCTTCCTCCTTCGGGTGCATTTGTGGAAGATCTTACTCCTTTTGAGGATTAAGATCCGAAAACAGGGGTTGATGCGAACGGCACTTGGAGTGCTTGTTGTCCTAAAGAGCTCGCGTTGCTCCTCATAACTGGTCTGAAGCTTCCAAAGGTAACATCGAGGATACTTTCTACATCAGCGTAGAACCTGGAGTTAGCAGCCTTGGTGGAAGTTGAACCGGAGTTGATTTTCTTTGAACCCATTTCAATGTCCTTGGACTTTGGTGATTGAAAAGTTGAGATAAGAGGTAGAGATTGTCCCACTGGGCGTGCCAGAATTTGTAGACAATAAATTACGTCGAGAAAATAAAATCATGACCGAAAATATCGCAACAATCGTAGTATTTTATTTCAAATAATATGAGTGTACAATCTCTATGGATCCTCTGATTCTTCTTTCCAATTGTAAATAAATTCAAGAGCCTTTGAGCTTGATCTTGAATCTATGTTTGTTGCCACGAACGATGATCTTGAATTCAACTGGCACGAACTTTGATTTGAACTCGCACTCCTTGAACCTTGATTTGTTCTTCGTTCTTGAGCTTGAACTTGATTTGTTCTTCATTCTTGAGCTTGAAGTTGATTTGTTGAACTTGAACTTGATTGCTTGAAGCTTGAAACTTGTGGAGGAATTTGCGGTGTTTGATCCACGAGCTCTCTCTTGCTTCTTGTTATAACTTCTGGTGTCTTTTTTGAGTTATGAAGACACATATTTATAGTTGTGGAAGGGAGGAGTCATGATAAGAACAAACTCTTTCCGACCAATCAAATTAAAGTGTGACATCGCCACATTTGATTGGCCAGAACATGTCACTTGCACACGTGGCGCGATTTCATTGGCCTTTTAGTGTGACTTGGCATGCCTTGTCATTTTGACACGTGGCATGATCCCATTGGCTCTTCCGTTTGACTCGGAGTGCCACGTCATTTGACACGTGGCACCAAACTGGGCATCTAGGAAGATGACATCTTGGGCCTAATGAAGTGGGCTCATTACTTTAGCCCAATTAAATAGGCTAGCCCAATAGATTAAGACTCATTTATTTAATCCATATATATTGGACCTATATAATCAATTCATTTATATATTAGCCCATAATATTTATTTGGACCAATATATCTTGAATTTAAAATATAGTCCAAATTATTTAATGGATTTAATATAAGTAAAATGTATATGCCTACAGTGTTGCACATGAATATAATTTGGGTTGTTTTCGAGTTTTGTAAGTGAAAATTTTGAAACAACTTTTTGGAGTTTTTCAAATTTTCGAAAATTTTCAAAATGCATCTTCAAGTGAAAACTGAAAATTTTATGAACAAATGCTGATCTCGGAAAAAAATAAAAAAGTTTTGAAAAAAAAGGAAAAATTTCTTGTGTCCAAACGGGCTCTTAGTGGGCGTTTGGACATAAGAATTGTAAAATTCCAAAAAAATGTGAAAAAAATTTTCAAGTGAAAATCATTTGAAATTTAGAGTTGTGTTTGGACATGAATATAATTTTGGGTTGTTTTTGATGTTTTGCGAGTGATTTGAGTGAATTTTGAAAAATGAGGTTTTGAGTTTTTCAAATTTTCGAAAATTTTCAAAATGCATATTCAAGTGGAAATTGAAAATTTTATAAAGAAACGCTGGTTTTAGAAAAAAGTAAAAACTTTTAGGAAAAAAGGGAAACACTTCTTCTGTCCAAACGGGCTCTTAATCTTCGCACTTGGTATTAGATTTCGCATAAGTTTTACAGTTTAGTACGGGAAATTGAACGCTATGATACTAAACTAACTTCAGTGAATATCATTTAGACATGTATTTACATCATTAATTTATATGACAGAATGTGAGATAATAATATGTATTACTCCCTGCGGTCCACAATAAGTGACCAATTTGCTTTTTGATTTTGGTTTAAAATAAGTATCTATTTATATAATCAAGAAAGAATTCAATTTGTTTTTACAAAATTACCCTTATGTACATATCCCTAAAAAATTTTCTTACTCCTCATATTAAATATTTAATTAAGGGTAGTTTAATCATACTAGATATTTTTGTATAGAATTTAATATTTTCTTAATGAGCGTGTCAAAAGCAAATTGGTCACTTATTATGGACCAGAGGGAATAGCAATAATCCTTGATATTATTGATCTGTAAATCAGACGGTTCCTTAGTGTCATTACTTCTGTTGGCTAGAAAATATGTCTGAAGTGAAAACTTACGAGCTTAGACTCTGGCTAAATTTGTAATGATGCAAACTTATCAATGTTTGTAGTTCCATTTGCTAGTAAATACTAGTATTATTCTAGTAATACTCTCCATCCATCCAGCTTTATACTTGCATTTGGCGTAAACCCCCATTTCCTTTTGAAGGCGACCAAATTGAAAATAACCTTCCCTTTTAATTCAAACCCATCGTCATTCCACACCAATTCAAAAAAATTCATCATATATAAAATTAATATTTTTAGAAAAGCATGTAAATTCACATGTGCTTACAAATAATTCAAGGTAAATATTAATTTGAGCCTTAAAACTACCAGTCCTAGACCGAAACCACTTCACAACCAAACTGTCAAAATAGGCTGACATCACTCGCACAAAATCTTGCGTACGCTATTACTAATTCACTTGCATCACTTATTTTTTAGGAAACTTACACAAATGTCCCAAATAAATCTCAACTTACCAACCTCTAGCCATTAGTCATAGACTTACCAAAACTAGCCAACGAAAATTGAAAAACCAAATAATAGGATTCTTTCTCTCAAAGAATCACATGCAAAAATCACCTTCCATATTTTTAAGCGTGATTAGAAACATTAGATACAAGACGGAAAGGAAATTTCATGGACGGGGTAGCAAATAAGGTGATGAAATACAAAAATCTATACAATATTCCAAAAATCTAAACAAAAAAGAAACTTTTTCAATAGGTATAGTTGAAATTCATTGAAAATATATAGATAAGTCAATATACAAAATTTGAGGAAGATTGGAGGTGATTTGGACTGGTTTTGCATCGAAATTCGTAATTAAATCGAGTTCAAAAAAATCTTCTACGACACATGTATCAAACATGTATCACGCATGTATCTCACACACATGTATACATGGATATACATGTGATACACAATTGATACAAATATGATACACATGTGATACACAAATGATACATAGTGTGATACACATATCATTTTTTTTCATGTTCAGCTTTTATTACGAATTTTCAATTAAACCACTCAAAACTTCACCGAATCATCCCAAAACTGAGATTCAAGCTCTTAAGTTGTGCTCAATCTATTCTAATACANAAATTTGATATTTTTTTACTACAAATAGCTAATTGGCTAATTTGGCTAATATTAGTAATATTTTATCAATTGGCCAATTTTTGTAATGAACTACTTATAAATGGACATAGCTGGTAATTTCCCTATTTTTTATCTAAACTAGAATTGGCAAATGGATAGGTCGGATTAAATGTGAACGGGGTTGAATATGAATTAGACAAAACGGGTAATATATCCAACCCCACCCATATTTAATAAATATCGAGAATGGATTGAAAAAAAAGGCAGCCCGATGCACTAAGCTCCACTATGTGCGAGGTCTGAAGACGGGCCGAACCACAAGGATTTATTGTATGCAGAACTATTGAGAATGGATTGAGTATCAGATAATATGAGTATTATCCATATGACCTCTTGAATATCGTCATTGTTGAGGGATTCATAGCCTTAATATCTGTCGTCAAAATTATCATCTCAAAAAAGGTCGAAATGGCTAATTGAAGTCTTGATTCTAGGAGATGCGTATTAGTATATACTTCTTCCTATGTACGTTAATTGTCTTCTAACTGTTTTACATCTGAAATATTCAAAGATAATTTATAATATTTCAACCAGTAAATTCCCTCTATATATTGCTCCACTAAGTAAAGACCTAAAAGGACACAAGTGCGATAGCAAGGGTTTGAGTGAAAGTAAACTTACAAACAGAATATAAAACACAATTATTCAGTGAGACATAGTGACCTAGACTAGAAAAGAAATTTTGTTTTTGTGTGGAATTAAATGGAATGATTTTGAACTGATCCAAACCGCATCAAGAAATAATACGCATGTCATGCTTTTTACGAAATCATCATCAGTCAAGTGGGATCAGAATAAAAAGGAAAAAGATCCATAGATATGAACAAACAACCCAAAAACTCCTAATCATCCCAATTCATTACATAGCAGCTCCAAAAAATTTAATAATTAAGAATTCTTACTATGTACTAGTAAAAGCTCACTCCATAAAGGAGAGCAGCAGCAGCAGCTAAAAAGCAAAGGCGCAGATGATAGCAGCAATTGATCCAAAGGCCATATAGGTGTTAAAGTTCAACGAAGCACAATTGAACAAATAGAGGTAGCAGGAGCTTCAGCTTCTGGAACTGTAAGATCTGGAGGAGAATGATCCATATTTGAACCCATTTTATCCAATTTTTATACAGGGTTATATGGATTGATCGATATTTGAACCCGTTTTATCCAATTTATATAAAGGGTTATATGGATTGATCCATATTTGACCCAGTTTAAATAAATTAATTATCCTACCCGTTTTTAGTTGGGAGGGTTGGTGGATGGATACTTGCTTATTTTGCCAGCACTAATCAAGACACACTACATCTCCGTCATCTAGGAGGCATTCATCATAATCAGAAGTACCCGTAATAGTAGATTGCAGTTCTTGGCAAAAGCATTCCAACCGTTCAAGAGTAAACCAGTCTTCTGTCATCTATAAAGCAACCCCAAATTGCAAAAAGCATCCAGTTATAACAAGGATTATGTAATTTCTAGAAATGTAAAGAGTGTGGAACTTTCGTAGAGAGGAACTTACAAAGTAAGGGTAACCCTTCGAAATGCTAAAATTTTCTGGAGCACTCTCTAAGAAGAGGTTTATGTAGTACAAAACAAAATTGCCACAGTCTTCATCATTTCTCTGCTGCGGAACCTGAAACTTTTTATTAGTATGGCATTGCAAAAGCACTGAGATTAGACAACGACACAAAATATTGTCACCTTTGGAATCATTAGAGGGATTTTCCTGATCTGGTCCTTGCTTTCTGGCCTGTGCTCTGCTTTGAATACGTCTAAAACAAATCTGCAACGAAAACACTGCTATCTTAATGGATTATAATTTCTAAGTAAGCCCAGAATGGAACAGTAGGCTGAGAGAAAGAAATACTTTCTGATCCCAGGTTCAAGTCTCTCAGGATTTGCCATCTGCAAAGAATCAAGCAACAACATGCAAGGACTTCTTGCTTTAGATTGTAAACTTTCATCAAGGTGACAAAAGATCAGGAGACTCCAGTGACCCCTGGCAACGTGGGAACTCAGTCTATAGAGACATCTAAATTGTAGAATTCTACATAATCATACAGCTAGTACATATGAAGAAATACTTACCACATAACAATGGGAACAAAAATATACTTTTTCGAGAATATGTTCTTTTTTGTAATCCAATTCAACACCTTAGCTTTGTGAGAACGTTCTGAGTACAAGGAGAACCACAAGCTGTCAAGGTATGTAAATGAGTTCTTCCTATCTTCTGGATGCCATTTCCATATGCTCCTACAAAAAAAACCCAAAAGTTAGGCTCACAAGAGAGTGATAAGTCATGGTGTTCTTGCACTCTGTTTGGTTCCATAAAGTTAGGAGAAGGTAAAGGAGAGAAAGTTCATTGGTAGTATTCATCATTCACCTCTGAGATTGTTTGAAACAGATGGAAAGGAAGTAATATACTTCCTCCTTCCGTCCAATAACGGAGGGGCTAAAAAAAAAAGCAGACTTGGAGGGGCGCCAACCTCTCTATATTTACTTCTCTTCATCTTTTACTTCCTTACCAAACAAGAGAAATAGTCATTTTAACCTCATCTTTAACTTACCCATCACCAACCTTTCCTCACCCCAACCAAACACAGTGTTAGATTAGGACATTTAAGGAAAAAATGTCATAAAAACTTACTCTAAGTACCGCTCAAACTTCCATGAGCCTAACCCCTTTTGACTGGTGTTCCTCCTTGATTGACCATGAAAACGAGAAGTATGCTTTGGGATAACTTCAGAATCCCTTGTATCAGCTGTTATCTTACTTTTCCCTCTTTTTCGTGAACGTGCTCGTGGTTTAAACTGCGAACAACAAGAAGCTTGCTCTGGGATAACTTCAGAATGACTTGTATCAGCTGTCACCTTACTTTTTCGTCTAAGTGCACGTGATCGTGGTCTGATCTGTGACGTACTTGGGAGTTCCGTATTAATCCTTTCCTCATCAGTTGCTGGGGTGGTAAATTAAGATATCAGCTTTGCAACTTTGAAATAATTAGCACAACATTGATTTCCATGCTCTAGGAGGGGGAAACAATCTTGCTCCTTCCCACTTCAATTTTTCTTTGATCAGGTAAAGTTAGATTTCATAAAATAAGCATCCAAGAGATGAGACTGAGTACAAAAAAGGCATTTTATCTTCCTTAATAAATGGTTTGTTATCTAAGACATTGGTTTCATTATTTTGATATATTATGTTTTTCTCAACTGATTTATTCATCTGTAAAAGAAAAAAGGTCCTGTAAAAAATTAGGATAGAACTCAGTGAACAATGATAGTAGCAGGCAACAGACAATATAGGGTATTAATGTGCCAAGAAATCGTAGGGGTAAAAAAGTGAAAATTACAAAATTATAAGGACTGGAATGTACCTTACCCAAGAACATAGAGCATCTTACACCAGAAATCCTAATTTAGCCCTCCGTTAGATAATCCTTTTTGTCCCAAACTTATATCAAATGCAGGTCAATTTAAGTGTTGATCCGAATTTGAAGAAAACAAAATTTACATCAAACTATATAGACTACATGAAATGAATAAAGGTGCAGACAAATACTTATTCCAATGTTAATAGACTAGAATTGTTAGAAATATAATAAAGATACACAAGTCAGCAAGCTGATCAAACAAATGTAAAGTTGCGGGGTATTAGTAGTACCAGAAGTTTGTACTCCCCCCTTTGATCTTTGCCGTCGAGGGACATTCTCATGCAATGAGCAGTATTGATTGAAGCTGCTTGTTTCTTCAGGTACATGGATGCCTTTTATGTTTTCATCTGCAGGAGTATGTATATCGGCTTGCTGATGATTCACAATTTCAGGGGCAGAAGATTCTACAACAAACCAATCAATCGAGTCGCCAAATAAACTTTGTGATCTCGTACTAAAATGAACACATACTAGAAGGGACTCTTACACAAATTTCGTGGATTATTTTTCTAACAAAGTTCACATCATAAAAGCACAAAACGATGTGGAAAACACCTAGATATAAAGTATCCATTTTCATGGACTCAAAGACTGCTTAAAAGAGTCATTATACCAGGTGTTGCGAAAAAGTAAAAACTTACTCATACAGATATAACTAGTACAAGCTAAGTTGCTTTGAGAAAGGTTTTCATACTTCCTTCGAATGTCATGAACAATAAAACCATAGAAACCAATGATGCTTAGATTGAAATAACAGTAAAATTTAGACACTTCTTATAGAAGAAAAATGAGAGGAGACCAACTTCATTTTCCATCCCAGTCCCAAATAAGAAGGTTTGTTTAGTTTTTCTGTGGCTGATTTTAGTCTGTGGACTCGAAATGTCCAACTCCATGTTTATTTATAGCGATATATTGCATCCTTCTGCTTATGAAATGAACACAAGTAAAATATCAATTTACAATTCCCCCACCTTAAGCATCCTGTAAACCTTTCTGCAAACTCTGCATCTTGATGAGGCAAGAAAGCAGGCAGGGATAAAAATTTTCAAAAAATAAAAATATATTCCAACTAGCTCAAGCCCACTGTCACAAAGGTATAGTTGGTGTGATGGTACCTTGCACCCACTAACTTAAACTTCAGCATCTGCCTCTGTTTAACATTGTTGCTTTAAGGTTATAAGGTACAACAGAAGCATCCAGTTCTTTTGAGGGAAAGGACAAGTGAAGAAGTTTATATAGGGTGATAGTTGTTTAACTCGATTGCTTTTGACGGACTAAATTGACTACTTTCCTCTAAATGAAGTTTCATGTATTTGGTGCATTTCCAACAACATAAGGAATGTATTCAGAATTAAGTTATATTTTCTATCAATCAATCAACTAAGCCTCAACTTCAAACTAGTCAGTGTCGATTATACGACGAATCTTTTATATCCATTCCGTTCCATTCATTCCAATACTCAAGAATTTGTCCCAAATGAGACAATTAGGAATTTTCTAATACTGTAGTTTTTTCTAATCTCACACTTATCCTACACTACACTGACATCAAATCTTTAATTAAACTAAAAAATCTCCGTAAAGCACGAAACTTAATGTAAGTGTAACAACAACTAAGTCCTATTTTTAATTAAATGGTACTCCTCCCCTCCCAGCATATGTGATACTCTTTCTTTTTTAGACTATCCCCAAAAAGATTGATACCTTTCTATATTTGGAAAACAATCTAACTTTGAACTTCTCATTTTACCCTTAATGAGATGATTTATAAATACACAAATATAATTTTTTATAAGGTAAATAATAAACACACATAAACACATTTTTTCGAGAATATGTCCTTTTTTGTTATCCAATTCAACACCTTAGCTTTGTGAGAGCGTTCTGAGTACAAGTAGAGCCACAAGCTGTCAAGGTATGTAAATGAGTTCTTCCTATCTTCTGGATGCCATTTCCGTATGCTCCTACAAAAAAAACCCANCCCCACCCCCCAAAAAAAATAAATTAGGCTCACAAGAGAAATTGGTAAGTCTTGGGTTCTTACACTGTTTGGTTCCATAAAGTTGAGGAGAGGGTAAAGGAGAGAAAGTTCATTGGTAGTAGTATTCATCATTTCCTCCTTTCCATCCAATCTTGGAGGGCCGCCGACCTCTCTACATTTACTTACCGTTCAGCAACCTTTCCTCACCCCAACCAAACATAGAGTTAGATTAGAAAAGTACTCCAAGTAGCGGTCAAATTTCCATGAGCCTAACCCCTTTTGACTATTGTTCCTCCTTGAAACATGACAGCAAGAAGTAGCAGTGGGATAACTTCAGAATGCCTCATATCAGCTGTTATCTTACTTTCCACCTTTGACGTGAACATGGCCGTGTTTTGAACTGCAAACAACAAGAAGCTTGCGTGGCATAACTCAGAGTGGCTTGTATCAGCTGTCACCTTACTTTTTCGTGTTAGTGCACGTGATCATGGTTTGAACTGCGACATACTTGGGGATCCCATATTAATCCTTTCCTGATCAGTTGCTGAGGTGGAAAATTAAGATATCAGCTTTGCAACTCTGAAACTATTAGCACAACATTGATTCCCATGCTCTAGGAGGGGAAGCAACATCGCTCCTTCCAACTCTCTTTTTCTTTGATCGGGTACAGTTAGATTTCATTCAATAAGCATCCAGGGGATACTGAGTACAAAAAAGAGGCTAGCTCATGTACATTATTAACTCCTATCTAAAAACTCAATACTCCTTCCCATTCACAAATCTTGATATGGAAAATCTGAGTAAACAGATATATGACCTTCAAGGTTAGAATGGATTATAGCATTGGCCAGTAGCTTAATCATTGCTTTGACAGTAAATTGAAGAGAAATAGCCTGCCACATCACCCACCCCCCACACAAGAACCCAACCCTCTGTATAGAAGCTGCAAGATTGATGGGAAGTTTCTTATCTTCCTTATCAAGTGGTTTGTTATCTGATACATCGGGTTCACTATTTTGATCCATTATTTTGTGATTTGTTCTTATCTAAAAGGAAAAAAGGTAAAAGAAAACAAAAAGTTCTACTAAAATTAGGATAGAACTCAGTGAATCTGCGGCAGCCGCAGGCAAATAGACAATACACGGTACTAATGTGCCAAAAATCGTAAGGGTGAAAAGTGCAAATACAAAATTATAAGGACTAGAAATGTACCATACCCAGAAAACGTTTAGAATATTATGCCAGAAATCCAAATTTAACCCTCCATTAACCTAACTCTTTTTGTCCCAACTCCCAATCTTCTATCAAATGTCGGTCTTATTTAAGCGTTGATCTAAATTTGAAGAAAACTAAATTTACATCAAACTAAATAGACTACATGAAATGAATAAAGGTGCAGACAAATGTTTATTCCAATGTTGAATACACTAAAATCGTTAGAGATAAAGATACACAACTCAGCAAGCTGATCAACAATATGTAAAGATTGCAGGGTATTAGTAATACCAGAAGTTTGTAGTCCCCCCTTTGATCTTTGCTGTCGAGGGACATTTTTACGCAATGAGCCATTCTGATTGAAGCTACTTGTTTCTTCAGGTACATGGAAGCCTTTTAGATTTTGATCTGCAGGAGTATGTATATCGGATTGCTGATGATTCACAATTTCAGGGGCAGAAGATTCTACAGCAAACAAGCAATCGAGTCGCCAAATAAACTTTGTGATCTCGTACTAAAAATGAAACATACTACAAGGGACTCTTTCAAAATCACGGAGATTATTTTTCTATCAAAAAGTTCACATCATTAAAGCACAGAATGATCTGGAAAACACCTAAGTATGAAGTGCCCATCTTCATAGACCAAAATGGAGTGCTTAAAATGGGTCACTATACCAGGTGTTACCAAAAACTAAAAACTTTCTCATACTTCCTTCAATGTAAAATGCGAGAAGACCAACTTTCTTTTCCTCTTGAGTCGCAAATAAGAAGGTTTATTCAGCGTTTTTCTGTGGCTCATTGTAGTCACTGGATCGGAAACTTCTAACTTCACATTTATTTATAAAGATGCAGCTTCATTCCTCTGCTTATGGAATCAACAGATTTTTTTTAATGGAATCAAAAGAAGTAAAATATCATTTTACAACTCCCCCATCTTAAGCATCCTATAGACCTTTCTGCAGACTCTGCAGCTTAGGAGGCTAGAAAGCAGGCAGGGGGGATTTAAGTAAGTGGCAGTGGGAGTGCAGCTTAGCCTCTACATGTATAGTCAAAAAATTTCAAAGAATATATATTCACTACTAAGCCTACACCCATTACCACAAAGGCATAGTGGGTGTGATGATACTAGCACCCGCTAACTTGAACTTCAGCATCCACCTCTGTTTGACAGTGTTGCTTTAATGTTAAGGTACAATAGAAGCATCCAATTCTTTCGAGGAAGGAGTTACATATGGAAGGACAAGTGAAGAAGTTTATAGGGTGATATGATTGTTGTCTAACTTGATTGCTTTTGAAGGTCTAAAATGGCTCCTTTCCTCTGAATGAAGTTTTGTATATTGGGTGCATTTGCAACAACATAAGGAATGTATTCAGAGCTAAGTTACACTATCAATCAACTAAGCCTCGACTTCAAACTAGTCAGTGTTGATTATACAACGAATCTTTTATATCCATTCCGTATTTGGGTCCATTCATTCCAATACTCAAGAATTTGTATCAAATTGAGACAAATTAGTAATTTTCTGATACAACGTTTGTCTAGTGTCACACTTATCCTACACTAGGCTGATATTGAAATCTTTAGTTAAACTAAAATACTCTCGGTAAAGCATGAAATTTAATGTAAGTGAAACAACAACAACTAAGTCCTACTTTTAAATAAACGGTACTCCTTCCATCCCAACTTATGATATTCTTTCTTTTTTAGTATGTCCCAGGAAAGAATGAGAACTTTGTATATTTGCAAAACAATTTAACTTTGAATTTTTCATTTTACCCCTAATAAGACGATTTATAGCCACACAAATATCTATGGCTTGTTTTAGACCACAAGTTTCTAAACTCCTTTTTTCTTCTTGAACTTTATCTCTAACAAAAACATCATATAAATTGGGAGAAGGGAGTATCCTTTACCTTGAAGCTCCATTATTTTACTCTTATACTCCCTCCGTTTTAATTCATGTGAACTCATTTGACTGGGCACGAGGTTTAAGAAAAGAGAGAAACTTTTGAACTTGTGGTATAAAATGAGTCACATAATTTGTGTGGCTATAATCATTGCATAAAGTAAAATTGTTTTCAAATAAGGAAAGATGTCATTCTTTTTGGCACGGACTAAAAAGAAAATAAATTCACATAAATTGAAACAGAGGGAATAGCATGTTTGGTCAAGCTTCTAAAATCAGCCGAGAAAAAGTACTTTTGAAGCAATTTGTTTGGCTAATTAATTTGAAAAATACTTCTGAGCAGGAACTAGTGTTTGGCCAAACTTATAAAAAGTATTTGTAAGTGTATTTTTTCTCAAAAATGCTTTTCAAAGAAGTGCTCTTGGGGAAATGAATGATACTTTTTCCTGCTTGTCTAAAATTGCTTCAGCTTCTACTCAAAACCATTTCTTTTTTCCTTCTTAAAGCTTGACCAAACCCTCCAACTTTAAAAAGAAACACTTTTTAAAAAAAAAGAAAAAAAAAATGCTTTTGGACTTGGAGAAACTTGGCCAAACAGGCTATTATTGGCCAAACAGTTTGGACTAAAGTTACAAACTTAATTGGGAAGTTGATTAGCTGTTCTAGCAACGCAAATAAACGTGATTCCGATGAAGCCCTAGTTCACCCGATAATTGAGAGAAAAGAAATCCTTTTTTTTTTACAACTACAAGGTAAAAATTAAAACTTTCTCACTGGAAGATAGAAGAAGAAGTTTGAGTGAAGAGGTACCTGAAGGGTTAAGAAGGGAGCTGTTAATGCTCTTTGCCGTCCCTCGACGCTTGCGCTTCGACATTGTTGTTGCACTATTTCCCACTGTCAAATGTATTCAATTTAGAGGTTTTAAACGGGATGAATTTTCCTTAAGACTGTTTTACACTCTGCCGTTAAATTGGGTTTGGCCGGCGAGCACAGTCCAACTAACCCGCTATTTCGGTGAGGTTGTGCTAGCATTTTTTGAGATTATTTAAAACTCAAGTTTATAAGTCCGGTCAAAGTCAGCCTGCCGGCCCGTAGGTCAAAAATTAATTAATTATTAAATATTTAATATTTAAAAAAAATTAAAATTAAAAAAACTATTAATTATAATCCCATTTACCTTTCCATATCAACTAAAATTTAGATTTTTGACATGCATGTAATATGATAAAATTAATTTTTCTTTTGCTTAATTAATAACGAACTCGAAAAGTTTTAGGTGGCCAATAATAATCTTTTTTCAAAAGAACATATTACTTTAAGTGGCCAATGATTAGTTTGGATTACTTTAATATATTATTAATATTTAAAATACTCTTCAGTATAGAAAAAGATCAATTTTAAATACACAAAAAAAAAAGTTGACCACTAGCAAATTTCAAGAATTTTTAAAAATTTTATGGACTATAATGATGAAATCAGTAAATGATATTAATCCTAAATTAAATAAACCTCAGCATATAATCTTATTAAGCAATCCCTGAATCTGAGAAAAATGAAAGGAAAGCATTAAGAAAATATTCAAGTAACTTTAAAAATAAAGAGCTAGAGATATGGAGAATTTGCCTTTCAATTACGAGATTCCTTTTCAAATATCAAGCTTTTTGTACGCTATAAGCAAACAGAAGTTGTTTACATGATTAATTGATTATGTCACGAGAAATATTTAAGGATTTAAAGAAATTCTTTTTTTCTAAAGAAAATTGAAGGGCCGGACCGCCCCAGCCCGTGGCCCTCTTAGGGCTGGGGTGGGCTGGCCATTTAAAGGCCCACTCATGTCACGACCCAAAACCTAACCCGTCGTGATGGCACCTATCGTGGTACTAGGCAAGCCGACATTTCCAAAACACTTTCGACATTCAACAGAAATGAATTAAGACATTTACAATAACCGGAGTCTTTGATAAAAATGGGGTAAACCCAAAATATAAGTGCGCAAAATAGCCCGACATCGAGGTGTCACTAAGTCATGAGCATCTAAACAACTAGTCTAGGAACAGAGTCTACAACAGTCTGTGTCAAATGCCAATACAGAAAAGAAAAGATAACGAGAAAGGAGAGAAGGACTGCGGACGCCGGCAGCTACCTTGTAAGTCTCCGATACTCAACCACGCACGAGATCAACGTCCACCATGTCCGGAAACACCTGGATCTGCACACAAGGTGCATGGAGTAACATGAGTACATCCAACTCAGTAAGTAAAAATAATAAATAAGGAACTAAAGATAATGACGAGCTACACAGTTATAGTTCATTTTCATTAATTTCAGTAAAGAATAGACATGCTTTCAAATACAGCAGTTTAACTCAAATCAGTTTTATACAGCTTCAAGTTAAAGTAAACCTGATATAAAATCTTTTAGAAATCTCACAACAATGACAGATAGCAACTAAGTGCAACAACGAATGAAAGCAAGTACAGCCAGTCAGGGCAATAGTTACTCAACTCATCTCAACAGCTCAATCACTCGGCTCTCAGCCCTCAGTACTCACACTCAATAGGTACTTGCGCTCATTGGGGGTGTACAGACTCCGGAGGGGTTCCTACAACCCAAGCGCTATAATCCGCACAGACAACTCACGTGTTGCACGGACAACTCGTGTGCTATAATATCATATCAAGATCCGCACGGACAACTCACGTGCTACAGTATAAATATATGGATCTACACGGATAACTCGCGTGCTCTGGTATTAATATCTCGCCATCAGGCACTCGGCCTTACTCAGGCATCAACCTCCCTAGTCTCTCGGGCTCTCAGAAATCATATAATCAGCCCAAACAGAGGTAAAACATGTATCAAAAAGGAACAAGAAGAGATGGAGGTATGATACGCAAATAAAGTCATGACTGAGTACGAGACAACAAATAGTAGCTAAATCTACAAGTGCCCGACCACTGCGGGTCCCAACAATGACATCATATCGCCTAAGCATGATTTCTAATATGGATTTCAGTCCAATTTCTATAACACTGAGAGAAACATATAGCTAATAACAAGTTATTCCAATTTACGGTTTCAAGGGATGGACCAAGTCACATTTCCCCACGGTACACACCCACACGCCCGTCACCTAGCATGTGCATCACCTCCAAAATAATCACATAGCACAACATCCGGGGTTTCATACCCTCATGACCATATTTAAAACGGTTACTTACCTTAATTCGAGTAAAACGCTACTCCAAAATGCCTTTGCCTCGCGAGTCGGCCTCCTAATGTCCCGAATCTAGCCACAAGTATTACAATACAATTAATATAGGCTAAAGGGATCAATTCCACAAGAAAACTACTAATTAGAGCCAAAATCCGAAATCAGCTCAAACCTGGCCCCCGAGCCCACTTCTCGAAATCCGACAAAAGTCACAAAATCCGAAAGCCCATTCACTTACGAGTCTAATCATACCAAATTTATAAAAATCCGACACCATTTGTTCATCCAAAATCCCAAAATTCACTCTCCAAATCCTTAGCCCTATACCCCCAAATATCACCTTAAAAACTCACCAACTAGGCGTAAAATCAGTGGAAAAACATCATTATTGAAGATAAATGGACACAAGAAGCTTACCTAAGTATTTACTTGGAAATCCCTCTCAAAATGCTCCAAAATTTGATCTCAAGGTAATGAAAATGGTGAAAAATCTCGAAGTCCCGTATTTATATGTTCTGCCCAGGCTTTTCGCACCTGCGGCCATTTAGCACCTGCGGAGCCGCTTCCACGGTCAAAACTCTGCTTTTGCGGAAGCCACTTAAACTACTGGGCTCGCACCTGCGCTCCAGGTCTCGCACCTGCAGACACGCTTCTGCGATCCTTCGTCCGCTTTTGCGGAAACTGCCAAGCCTTCACCTATCGCATCTACGGAGCCATTCTCGCATCTACGGGCTCGCAGATGTGCGTTCTCCTTTGCACCTGCGACTTCCCAAGGCCAACTCCATCTACGCATCTGCGCCGACCTCACCACACATGCGGCATCGCACTTGCGGCAATATCCTCGCAGGTGCAATTACACCAGCAACAGGCCAACTTCAGCAATTACCAAACTTCAAAACTTGTTCCATTAACCACCCGAAATCAACCCGAGCCCCCCCGGGACCTCAACCAAACATAACAACAAGTCCTAAATCTTGATACGAACTTAGTCGAATCCTCAAATCACCTCAAACAACATCAAAAACACGAATTACACCCGGATTCAAGCCTAATGAACTTCAAAACTTCCAAATTCTACAAAGGACATCAAAACCTATCAAATTACGTCTGATTGACCTGAAATTTTGCACACAAGTCATGAATGACACCACAAACCTACTCCAACTTCTGAAAATCCAATCTGACCCCGATATAAAAAAGTCCACTCCCGGTCAAACTTTCAAAAATTTCAACTGTCAGCATTTCAAGCCTAATTCTACTACGAACCTCCAAAACATAATGCGAACATTCTCCTAAGTACGAAATCACCTAGCAGAGCTAACGAAACCATCAAAATTCAAATCTGAGGTTGTTTACACATAATTCAACATCCGATCGATTTTTCCAACTTAAGCTTTCAATTAAGAGACTAAGTGTCTCAATTCATTCCGAAATCACTCCGGACCCGAACTAACTAAACCGGTAAGTCATAATACAGCTGTAGAACACAAAAGAAGCAGAAAATGAGGAAATGGGGCTACAACTCTCAAAACGACCGGTCGGGTCGTTACATCCTCCCCCTCTTAAACAAACGTTCGTACTCGAACGGGTCTAGAAACATACTTGGAACCATAAATAGGTGTGGATATATGCTCCGCATATCCCGCTCGGTCTCCCAAGTAGCCTCCTCCACGGGCCGACCTCTGCACTGCACTTTCACTGAAGCTATATCCTTTGACCTCAACTTTTGAACCTGCCGCTCCAAAATAGCCACCGGCTCCACATCATAAGTCAAATCACCATCCAACTTGAACCGTGCTGAAATCCAAAACATGAGAAGGATCGCCGATATACTTCCGGAGCATAGAAACATGGAATACTGGATGCACACTCGACAAGCTAGGTGGCAAGGCAAGCTTGTAAGCCACCTCCCCAATCCTCTGAAGTGCCTCAAAAGGCCCAATGAACCGAGGGCTCAACTTTCCCTTCTTCCCGAACCTCATAACACCCTTCATGGGTGAAACCTTTAATAGAACCTTCTCCCCAACCATGTAAGACACACATCACGGACCTTCCTGTCAACATAACTCTTCTGTCTCGACTGCGCCGTGCGAAGCCACTCCTAAATCAATTTAACCTTGTCCAAAGCATCCTGAACCAAGTTAGTACCTAATAGCCTAGCCTCGCCCGGCTCAAACCAACCTACCGGAGATCTGCACTGCCTCCCATATAAAGCCTCACACGGAGCCATCTGAATACTCGACGGATAATTGTTATTGTAAGCAAACTCCACGAGCGGCAAAAACTGATCCCATGAACTGCCAAAATCAATGACACAAGCGCATAGCATGTCCTCCAATATCTGAATAGTGCGCTAGTACTGTCCGTCCGTCTGAGGGTGAAATCCTATGCTCAACTCAACCTGAGTGTCCAACTCTCGCTGCACGGCTCTCCAAAACTGCAATGTAAACTGCATGCCTCTATCTGAAATGATGGAAATCGGCACACCGTGCAGGCGAACAATCTCTCTGATGTAAATCTCAGCCAACCGATCTGAAGAATAAGTAGTACTCATAGGAATAAAGTGCGCGGACTTGGTCGGCCGATCCACAATTACCCAAACGGCATCGAACTTCCTCGAAGTCCGTGGGAGCCCAACTACGAAATTCATGGTGATTCGCTCCCACTTTCACTCTAGAATCTCTATCTTCTGAAGCAATCCACCCGGTCTCTGATGCTCATACTTTACCTGCTGACAGTTGAGACACCGAACTACAAACCCAACTATATCCTTCTTCATTCTCCTCCACCAATAGTGCTGCCTCAGGTCCTGTACATCTTCGCGGCACCCGGATGGATGGAATACCGCGAGCTGTGGGCCTCTTCAAGAATCAACTCCCGTAGCCCATCTACATTGGGCACACATATCCTGCCCTGTGTCCTCAACACCCCATCATCTCCAATAGCCACATCTCTGGCATCATCGTGATGTACCTTATCCTTGAGGACAAGCAAATGAGGATCATCATACTGGTGCTTTATGATGCGATCAAATAAGGAAGACCGAGAAACCACACAAGCTAGAACCCGACTGGGCTCCGAAATATCCAATCTCACGAACTGGTTGGCCAAAGCCTGAACATCAACTGCAAGAGGTCTCTCCCCAACATGAATGAATGCAAGACTACCCATACTCACTGGCTTCCTACTCAAGGCATCGGCCACCAAATTGACCTTTCCCGGATGATACAGAATGGTAATATTATAGTCCTTTAGCAGCTCCAACCATCTCCGCTGCCTCAAATTGAGATCCTTCTGTTTGAACAAGTGCTCGAGGCTGCGATGATCAGTAAATACCTCACAAGACATACTATAGAGATAGTGCCTCCAAATCTTCAACGTATGAACAATGGCAGCCAACTCCAAATCATGAACAAGGTAGTTCTTCTCATGGGGCTTCAACTGACGTGAAGCATAAGCAATCACTCTACCCTCCTGCATCAAAACACACCCAATACCAATCCGATAAGCATCACAATATACTGTATAAGAACCAGAAGCTGATGGTAGAACTAGAACTGGAGTTGTGTCAAGGCAGTCTTGAGCTTCTGGAAACTCGCCTCACACTTATCCGACCACCTGAAAGGAGCAGCCTTTTGGGTCAATTTGGTCAATGGCAATGAAATAGATGAGAAACCTTGCACGAACCGATGATAATAACTAGCCAAACCAAGAAAGCTCTGAATCTCTGTAGCTGAGGACGGTCTGGGCCAACTCTGAACCGCCTCTATCTTCTTCGGTTCTACCTGAATACCCTCACCGAACACTACGTGCCCTAAGAACGCCACTGAACTGAGCCAAAACTCACACTTGGAGAACTTGGAATAAAGCTTCTTCTCCCTCAACCGCTGTAACACAATCTGCAAATGTTGAGCATGATCTTCCTGGATACGAGAGTACACCTGGATATCATCAATAAATACAATAACAAACGAGTCGGGATAAGGCTAAAACACATTGTTCATCAGATGCATTAACGTTGTTGGGGCGTTGGTCAGCCCAAAAGACATCACAAGGAACTCATAATGACCATAACGGGTCCTAAAAGTTGTCTTAGGAATGTTCGAGTCTCGAATCATCAACAGGTGATACCCTGACCTCAAATCAATCTTGGAGAACACCCTCGCTCCCTGAAACTGGTCAAATAGGTCATCAATACACGAAAAAGAATAATTTTTCTTGATTGTGACTTTGTTCAACTGCCTATAATCAATGCACATCCTCATAGAGACATCCTTTTTCTTCACAAACAGAACCGGTGCACCCCAAGGTGACACACTAGGTCTAATAAACCCCTTCTCATGGAGTTCCTGAAGCTGCTCCTTCAACTCCTTCAACTCAGTCGGTGCCATACGATACGGAGGAATAGAAATGGGCTGAGTGCCCGGCACCAAGTCAATACCAAAGTCAATATCTCTGGCGGGCGGCATGCCCGACAGGTCGGCAGGAAACACATCCTAAAAATCTTGCACCACCGGAACAGAATCAATGGTAGGGGTCTCAGCACTAACCTCCCTCACAAAGGCCAAATAAGATAGACAACCCTTCCCAACCATCTGTTGGGCCTTTAAGTATGAAATCACCCTACTGGAAACGTAGTCTAGAGAACCTCGCCACTCAATCCGTGGCAACCCGGTATCGCCAGTGTCACGGTCTTAGCGTGACAATCTAGAACAGCATGACATGGGGACAACCAGTCCATACCTAAGATCACATCGAAGTCAACCATACTAAGCAATAATAGATCAACTCTAGTCTCCAATCCGCCAACAGTCACCACACACGGCCGATATACATGGTCCACAACAATAGTATCACCCACCGGTGTAGATACATGAACAACTGAAATGAGAGACTCGTGGGGCATATCCAAATAATGAGCAACATACGATGACACATATGAATAAGTGGAACCGGGATAAGATAATACAGAGACATCTCTGTGGAAAACTAAGACAATACCTTTGATCACTACATCTGAAGCAATGGTGTTTGGTTTGGCGGGAATAACATAGAATCGGGCCTGACCGCCACCTGATCGGCCTCCCCCTCTAGAGCGACCTCTAGCTGACTGGGCCCTACCCTGAGCTGGTTGAGTGGGTGGTGTACCTACTGGTGCTGGTGCCATCGGTCGAGAATTCTGTTGTGGAGTCCCGCTCAACAACCCAGGGCAATCTCTCTTGATATGACCAAGATCCCCGCACTCGAAACAACCCCTCCTCTGATGGAACTGTTGCTCCTCATACCCCGAGGAACTACCTGTAGAAACTTGAGCAGACGAGGCATGGTGAGAACTCTGCGCTAGTAGTGCACTGAATGAAGACTGGCCTGAGCGGGCAATGTAAGAACTGTGGCTGGCTGATCCACCACGATGAGTTGGACGAGCCGTCTGAGCATGCCTATAGGGATGACCCCTATCGTAATGGAACTGACCTCCAGAAGGAACACCACCAAAACTACCTAATCCACGAGGCCTCTTGCCTCTCTCTCAACCCGCTCCTAGCGGCGGACAGACTCTATCTCCCAAGCAATGTCAACAACCTCCTAAAAAGTAGTACCAGACACCGTCTCTCTAGTCATAAGCACCCGCAGCTGAAATGTGAGGCTATCAACGAACCTCTCGATCCTCTCCCTATCAGCGGGGACTAACCAAACCACATGACGAGCCAACTCAGAAAACCTCATCTCGTACTGCGTCACAATCATATCATCTTAACACAACTGCTCAAACTGCCTACACAACTCCTCTCTGCGAGACTGCGGCACATACTTCTCCAAGAAGAGAACAGAGAACTCATGCCAGTAAGTGGTGCTGCACCAACCGGCCTGCGCCAGCTCAAGTGAACTGAAAAGTAGTGAACGAGACCCCATTGGTCTCCATAATACCTGTTGTACGGAGGATCCTCTGACATTTGTCCAAGAAACTCTGGGAATCCTCCGACTCTGCCCATTGAAAGATGAAGTCTGAAGTCTACCAAACCTCTCTAGTCTCCACTGCTCATCATCAGTCATATCAGGAACTACATGGGCCTAAGCAGCTACCGACGGATGGGCTGGTAGTGCCCCCGATGTCTGGAGTCCCTGCATCACCTACTCGGGTGTGCAGGCGGCGGGAGTCTGAGCACCTCCCCCGACCTAAGAAGTGGTTGCTGTGGCTGGAATAGAGACCGCCTGAGCAAGACTGGTGCACACGGTCAAAATCTAAGGTAAGGCCTCCTGAAGGCCTAGAATAACAATGGGCACAACTGGTGCCTGAGCTGGTCCTGCTGGCGCATCCACAACTGGGACCTGATCCTCAACTGGGGCAACTGGTGGATCTGCAGGTGTTGCCCTAGCTACTGTGCGAGCTGCACATCTGCCCCTACCACGACATCTACCGTGACCTCGGCCTCTCGCGGCCCTGACTAATGGTACTGGTGGCTATTCATCCTGCCCAGTAGCACGTGTCCTCACCATCTGTGAGAGAATACAATAACAGAAGTTTAGTTACTAGAACCAACAGATTCGCACGACAAGAATTCAAGAATGTGAAGTTTCTTAAGGGTTCGGCAGCCTCTCGAAGATAAGTACAGACGTCTCCGTACCGATCCGAAAGACTCTACTAAACCTGCTCATGACACATGAGACCTATGTAACCTAGGCACTGATACCAACTTGTCACGATCCAAAACCTAACCCGTCGTGATGGCGCCTATCGTGGTACTAAACAAGCCGACATTTCCAAAATACTTTCTACATTTAACAGAAATGAATTAAGACATTTACAATAACCGGAGTCTTTGATAAAAATAGGGTAAACCCAAATTATAAGTGCAGAAAATAGCCCGACATCGGGGTGTCACTAAGTCATGAGCATCTAAACAAACAGTCTAGGAACAGAATCTATAGCAGTCTATGTCGAATGCCAATACAGAAAAGAAAAGATAACGAGAAAGGAAAGACAAGGACTGCGGACGTCGGCAACTACCTCGTAAGTCTTCCGATACTCAACCACACACGAGATCAACGTCCACCGTGTCCGGAAATACCTGGATCTACACATAAGGTGCATGGAGTAACATGAGTACATCCAACTCAGTAAGTAACAATAATAAATAAGGAACTGGAGATAATGACGAGCTACACAATTATAGTTCATTTTTATTAATTTCAATAAAGAATAGACATGCTTTCAAATCCGGCAGTTTAAGTTAATTCAGTTTTATACAGTTTCAAGTTCAAGTAAACCGGATGTAAAATCTTCCAGAAATTTCACAACAATGATAGATAGAAACTAAGTGCAACGACGAATGAAATCAAGTACAACCTCTCAGGGCAACAATCACTCAACTCATCTCAATAACTCAATCACTCGACTCTCAGCCTCAGTACTCACACTCAATAGGTACCTGCCCTCACTGGGGGTGTACAGACTCCGGAGGGGCTCTTACAGCCAAGCGCTATAATCCGCACGGAGAACTCACGTGCTGCACGAATAAATCACGTGCTACAATATCATATCAAGATCCGCACGGACAACTCACGTGCTACAGTATAAATATCTAAATCCGCACGGATAACTCACGTGCTTTGGTATCAATATCTCACCATCAGGCCCTCGGCCTCACTCAGTCATCAACCTCCTTAGTCTCTCGGGCTCTCAGAAATTGTATAAATCAGCCCAAACAGAGGTAAAACATGTATCAGCAAGGAACAAGAAGAGATGGAGGTATGATACGCAAATAAAGTCATGACTGAGTACAAGACAATAAATAGTAGCTAAATCAACAAGTGCCTGACCTTTGCGGTCCCAACAGTGGCATCATATAGCCTAAGCATGATTTCTAACATGGATTTCAGTCCAATTTCTATAACATTGAGAGAAACATATAGCTAATAACAAGTTATTCCAATTTATGATTTCACGGGACGGACCAAGTCACGATTCCCCATGGTGCATGCCCACATGCCCGTCACTTAGCATGTGCATCACCTCTAAAATAATCACATAGCACAACATCCGGGGTTTCATACCCTTAGGACCAGATTTAAAACTGTTACTTACCTCAATTCGAGCAAAACGCTACTCCAAAATGCCTTTGCCTCGCGAGTCGGCCTCCGAATGTCCCAAATCTAGTCACAAGTACTACAATACACTTAATATAGGCTAAAGGGATCAATTCCACAAGAAAACTACTAAATTAGAGCCAAAATCCAAAATCGGCTCAAACCCGGCCCTCGGGCTCACGTCTCGAAATCCGACAAAAGACACAAAACCCGATAGCCCATTCACTGACGAGTCGAACCATACCAAATTTATCAAAATCCGACACCATTTTTGGTCATCCAAAGTCCCAAAACTCACTCTCCAAATCTCTAGCCCAAAACCTCCAAATTTCACTTCAAAAACTCACCAACTAGGTGTAAAATCGGTGGGGAAACATCATTATTGAAGATAAATGGGCACAAGGAGCTTACCTCAGTAATTACTTCGAAATCCCTCTCAAAATCCTCCAAGATCCGAGCTCAAGTTGATCAAAATGGTGAAAAATCTCGAAGTCCTGTATTTATATGTTCTGCCCAGGCTTTTCGCACCTACGGCCATTTATCCGCACCTGCGGAGCCGCTTTTGCAGTCAAAGCTCCGCTTTTGCAAAAGCCACTTAAACCACTGGGATCGCACCTACGCTCCAGGTCTCGCACTTACAGACGCGCTTCTGCGATCCTTCGTCCGCTTCTGCGGAAACTGCCAAGCCTTCACCTATCGCATCTGCGGAGCCATTCTCGCATCTGCAGGCTCGCAGATGCGCATTCTCCTTCGCACCTGCGATTGCCCCAAGACAACTCTATCTCCGCATCTACGCCAACCTCACCGCACCTGCGACATCGTACTTGGGGCAATATCCTCGCATGTGCGATTACACCAACAACAAGCCAACTTCAGCAATCACCAAACTTCAAAACTTGTTCCATTAACCACCCGAAATCAACCCGAGGACCCCCGGACCTCAACCAAATATACTAACAAGTCTTAAATCCTTATACGAACTTAGTCGAATCCTCAAATCACCTCAAACAACATCAAAAACACGAATTGCACCCCGATTCAAGCCTAATAAACTTCGAAACTTCCAAATTCTACAAACAATGTCAAAACCTATCAAATCACGTCTGGCTGACCTCAAATTTTGCATACAAGTCATAAATTACACCACGAACCTAATCCAACTTCCGGAAATCCAATCCGACCCCGATATCAAATACTCCTCTCATGGTCAAACTTTTCAAAATTCCAACTTTTGGCATTTAAAGCCTAATTCTGCTACGTACCTCTAAAACACAATCCGGACGCGCTCTTAAGTCCAAAATCAGCTAACGGAGCTAACCGAACCATCAAAATTCGAATCCGAGGTCATTTACACATAAGACAACATCCGGTCAACTTTTCCAACTTAAGCTTTCAATTAAGAGACTAAGTGTCTCAATTCATTTCGAAATCACTCCGGACCCGAACCAACTAACCCGGTAAGTCATAACAGCTGTAGATCATAAAAGAAGCAGAAAATGGAGAAACGGGGCTACAACTCTCGTAACGACTGGCCGAGTCGTTACATCATGTGGCGAGCCGGCCCGTCATTTCCCACCAAATTTAAAAGCCCACGAAACTTGGGTTGGGCCGGGCTGACCCGTTTTCACAACTCTATACAGAGCCAATTTGGATTAATTGGGCCATGGCTTTGGATCCTCAATGGTTTAGATGAAAAAAAAGAAATTTTACCAATATATACATATTAGAGCTTTTTGTTTATTATCTAGAATAACTATATTTATTAATTATATATAAAGTAAGAAATTAGGCTCTAATCTTCCTCTCTTTCTTTTTTGCCAAGCACACCTAAGCCGAGAATATATATTAATGACGAAATTTAGTACTCACAATCATAACTTGAGTAGAAAAAAGCTCTAATCTTAAATATTTGAATTTAAAGCAAGACCAACAGGACTGGCTACACATGAATATGATATGTATAATCGAACTCCTATAGTAAATTCAGAGAAATCTTTCTCAAATTAAGTATTCAAAATTCTCTTATTTATAGAAATGGTTATAAGAAACGATGACAAAGCTAACTCCATTAAAATCTTCACTAATAGTTGTTAAAAAGTTTTGAAACTTAAAAGCCGAAAACTAAAATATCGCGAAATTATTTTTTGTTTAGATTCAGTATTGTTGCAAATGATAAAATATTATTTAGAGTTTATATCTCAATTATGAGGGAGTTCAGAAAAAATTTGTGGTTTTGATTGCAAATTTAGACTAAACTCAAAGATGAAGAAGTATAATGTTGTTTTTTTCCAACATACAAAATACATACAAATGACATACCAAATACCTATAACAATACAATTATATGCAAGTTGTATGTTCTTGCAGAATTATATAGAACAAAACTTTTGTATCCAAATAGTATGTTTTGACTAGATTGTATATATTTTATATAAAAAAACTCTCGCTACTTTTTGAAAATCCAAAAAATCCATTTAAAGCTAGTACTATATATTCAGAGGCGGAGCCAAGATTTAAAGTTTATGCGTTCGAGATTCTAGTTCTTTTAAGTTACTGGGGTTTTAACTTAATAATTAGTAGGTATTCGATGAATTTCTTAAGACAAATATAAAGTTTGGACCAAAGCTACTGAGTTCGGCCGAACCCGTACCCGAAGGGCTGGCTCCGCCCCTGTATATATTATTCGATTTTTTTATCTATAAAAATGAGATGAGCCAAGTAATGGGCCGGCATGCTTAAAATTTTAAAATTTTCTTGGAGTAATAAGTTGAGTTGGTCAATTTAAGCTAAATCATTAATCGCAATTCAACATGTTGAACTCAAAAAATTATTTATTCATTCATTGGCTTAATACCTAAATTGGCATATGTACTTGTTTGAAATTAAATATTATATTATTTAATCGTTGATGAATTGTATGCATCATTATTAAGAATCAGTTAAATAATTTAAAACACACCATCCTTTATTTTGTGTCTTAGTTAAAATTTAAAAATCACATCCATTTCATTTTTTTCATGTATCTTAATCTCTGATAGAGCCTTAATACAAAATCAAATCCTGGTTGAGCTTACTAGTATTGGGCCTTTTCTTATTGGGCCAGTTTTCACTTTTACATTTCAGGGAACCGGCCCTTGTCAGGATAGTTTCATAGTTTCAATTTTAGCCACATTCAATTGTACATATAAATAGAATTAGTTGACTCTATTTTTAATTAATGGATCAAATTCTATTTACTCTGTCGTCTCTCAGTTCCTCTCTCTCATCGACTTAGACGATTAGGATTCTCCACTCGATCCAATTCTCAAACTTTTTGTTGATTTCATAGGTTAACATGGTATCATAGCATCGATCCGAGTTGTCCGCAATGCTCATCATCACTTCATCGGTTTAGTTTCTTTGGTTTCGTCAATCACGACTTTGCCTCGAGGATTTCGACGGTTCAGACAATGTTTGGGGTTTTCTGCAAATTTCTCCTCTGCAAGATCAGATTTCACTTTCCTTGAGCTCAATCAAGAAATTCCGGTAACATCTCATCGATTCCTCACAGTATTTGATAGATTGTTCAAGTTTGTACCCTAATTTGAAAATTGTTCATATTTTTGTTTTGTCGTCTGTGTAATTGATATGAAACATTTAGGTTTGAGAATTTGCTGTATATGTCAAATAGTTTCAATCTATATTTTCAACTTTGAATTGCATGCACGGCCCCATACTCGACTTCTACCTCATCACCTACCTCTACTGCAATTGCCCCTAACACTTCACTTGATCCTTCTCATCCGTTGTATGTGCATGCATCAGATAATCCGGGAGTTACACTGGTAACTGTCCCTTTTTTGGCACTGGGTATGTATCTTGGAGAAAAAAATATTCTTATTGCTCTATCTGCTAAGAACAAGGCTGGGATGGTTAATGGGAGAATCACTCAGCCATATCCTGATTCTCCTCTGTATGATCATTGGCTAAGATGCAATGACATGGTCTTTGCATGGTTGAGCAATTCAGTGTCTAGGGATATTGCTGACAGTGTACTTCACTGTGACACTACAAGGGATCTTTGGAAAGACATAGAGGAGAGATACGGTCAATCTAATGCTAGTAGATACTACCAAATTCAAAGAGAAATTGGTGGAGTCTCTCAGGGTTCTAGTGAAATTGCTAGTTATTACACTAGGTTAAGAAAATTGTAGGATGAGTTAAAAACTACTTCGTTTGGGCCATCTTGTACCTGTGGAGCAGAACCACAGTGTAGTGAAGGACAAAAGCTCATTCATTTTCTTACTGGGTTAAACTAAACATACTCCAATGTTAGAAGTAACATCCCCATGATGATTCCTGTGCCTTCTTTGAGTAAAGCATATTCAATGTTACTACATGATGAGAGTCAAAGGGAAATTCAAGCTTTAGGATCTCCATTTCTCTCTGAATCAACTTCCTTTCATGCCAAATCCACTCCTGTCCAAAACACTTCAACAAATAAGTCTTACTCTCAGAAAATCGGTTTTGAGAATAAAAGGACAAACATTGGGTGCAAATACTGTAGAAAACCTGGTCATTCTGGTGACAACTGCTATAGGCTGCATGGGTTCCCTACTGAGTTCAAATTTACCAAAGGGTAGAAGGCTGTAGCCTGTGTTCAGCTTGATGACCCTAAAACTGATTCCTTCTCAGCTCCTGAAGCTCTACCTGGAAGTCCAGTCCATGGTTTCAGTAAAGAGCAGTATCAACACCTCATGAGTCTTTTCCAACAGTCCCAAATTTCTGCTGCAAATCAGTATCCGAACATTGCCTTTTCTGCTTTGGGAGCATTTGCAGGTGTGTTTTGTAGTTTTGTTGTGTATTATGTTGCTTTATGCTGTGTTTCTCAATTAAAGGTTAACACTTGGATTCTAGATTCAGGAGCTACCAACCATATGACTCCACATAAAGAACTCCTTCACATTCAACCATTACCTTCTTCTTACTTAGTAACACTACCAAATGGTTACAAAGTAAAAGTCAATTGCACTGGTTCTTTAAAATTGTGTAATGATCTCATTCCAGCAAATGTACTTTTAGTTCCTTCTTTTCAATTCAATTTGATTTCTGTACCACAGTTTGTTGATCAATGTCAATGTACAACCCCCTTTACCAATATCTCTTGTTGTATACAGGCCCCTTCTCTGAAGAGGCCACTGAAAATTGGTAGAGCTGCCAATAGGTTGTATATCATTCATTCAGATCTCATTGTGGGACAATCTGTTTCATCTATAAATACCATATCAACTATATCTTCATCTCTTATATGTGGTTACAATGCTTGTACAACTGCTTGTAATCATGTTTCTTCTATTAATAAAGCTGATCTTTTCTGCATCAAAGACTAGGGCATATTCCATATAATAGAATGAAATCTATTTCAGTTCTTTCTGATAAATTGTCTTCAAAACAGTCCTTTATTTGTCCTGTTTGTCCCTTAGCTAGACAACAAAGACTCCCATTCCCTGATAGCACTATCAAGTCCACTCACTCCTTTCAACTTGTACATATTGATTGATCTATGGGGTCCTTATCATACAAGAACATATAATGGATTTAGGTATTTCTTGACTATTGTTGATGATTTCTCAAGAGTAACCTGGACACACTTACTTTCTTGTAAGAGTAATGCTTTTTCTATTGTCAAAGCTTTTGTTTCCATGGTCCAAAATCATTTTAACTCTAAAGTTCAAACAATTAGGTCTGATAATGCATTTGAGCTAGGCTCCAATGCTCAAATCTCATCCTATTTTGTTGATTCTGGGATTTTTCATGAAACCACAATTCCCCACACTCCTCAACAAAATGGGGTTGTTGAAAGGAAACAGAAATATCTCTTGAAAACATCAAGAGCTCTTTTATTTTAATCTAAACTACCTGTCAAATATTGGGATGATTGTGTTCTTACTGCCACCTATTTGATCAATAGGTTTCCCTCTAGTGTGTTATACAACTTGTCACCTTTTGAGAAACTTCATGGTCATCCTCCTACATATTCTCATCGTAGAACCTTTGATTGTCTTTGCTTTGCTACCTTGCCAAAGGTGGGTAGGGATAAATTTCAACCTAGAGCATCTCCATGTGTTTTTCTAGGTTTTCCTTTAGGAAAGAAATGGTATAAGTTGCTCAATCTTACATCTCATTCCATCCTATTTTCAAGGGATGTCATTTTTCATGAACATATCTTCCCTTATCATTCTTCATCGCTTCCTTCTGTTTTACTTATTACACCTGATCCCTTCACAGACATTTCCCCTACTAGGCTACTACTACAACTTCTAATCCTTCACCTGTTCAGGATGTTCAACCTGCTTCACCAGTAGGTTCTTCTCCTCATGCTCCTCATTCCCCTTCTCCTTCTTCTTCTCCTACCCTTTCTACTGTTCCTTCTACTGTATCCCTTAGGAGATCTACTAGAGATTCTACCACACCTGCCTATCTTCCGGACTATGTCTGCTACACAGCCATTCCCACTTTCCTGTGAATTCCAAGGTTACCTCTACTTAGATTCATATGCTTGAACCTCAGTTTTACCATCAAGTAGCACCTCATCCTGCCTGGCAAGATGCTATGGTTAAAGAATTTCAAGCCTTGGAGGCAAATCAAACTTGGGACATTGTTCCTTTGCCTCCAGGTAAGAAGGTTATACCATGCAAATGGGTATACAAAATCAAACAAAGGTGTGATGGTTCAATTGAGAGATACAAGGCAAGATTAGTGATAAGAGGTGATTCTCAAAAAAAGGGCATAGATTATTTTGAAACTTTCAATCCAGTTGTCAAGATCACAACTGTCAAGCGCCTTCTCACCTTAGCAGACAAGCATGGTTGGGCAGTCCATCAGTTGAATATCAACAATGCTTTCCTACATGGTGATCTCCATGAGGAGGTGTACATGAAAATCCCTTTGGGCTTGACTGTGGGTCCTTCTTCCTCTGATCCTCCTTTAGCATGCGAATTGAAGAAATCACTTTATGGTCTAAAGCATGTTTCTAGACAATGGTTTGCAAAACTCTTCCAGTCTCTCCTTTCTAGAGGTTACTCCTCTAGCAAGAATGACTCCTCTTTATTCACCAAAATCATTGCATCCTCCATTATTATTTTGGTAGTTTATGTGGATGATATCCTTTTGGCTGGTGATAATGGTCAAGAAATTATAGATTTGAAATCTTTTTTTAGATCAACAATTCAGAATAAAAGATCTTGGTTCTGTTCATTATTTCCTTGGCCTTGAGGTCTCTTTGGTAGAAGGTGGTTATGTAGTACATCAACACAAGTACACCAATGATCTCTTATCTGAATTTCATTGTCAAGATGCCAAGCCTGTTACTACTCCCCTTAATCCCCAAAACAAGCTCCATATTGATTCTGGTGATCCCATTTATAGTCATTCTATCTATAGAAGGTTGATTGGGAAGTTGAACTTTTTGCAGCACACCAAGGCCTGACATCTCTTTCTCTGTTCAGCATTTGAGCCAGTTTCTGGTCTCTCCTAAAGTTCCTCATATGTTGGCTGCATTGCATGTTCTCAGATACCTTGCTAATGACCCTGATCAGGGTATTTTGCTCAGCAGCTCCTCTGATTTTACCCTCAAGGATTACTCTGATTCTGACTGGGCTGCCTGCCCTATCTCAAGGAGATCTATTACTGGATATTATATTCTTCTTGGTAATTCTCCTGTTTCTTGGAAATCCAAGAAACAACCTACTGTTTCCTTAAGCTCTGCTGAAGCGGAATATAGAGCTTTGAGACAGGTGGTTGCTGAGGTTTCCTGCCTGCTTAGACTTCTCACTGATATGGGCTTGTCTATTACTTCTCCTGTTTCTATTTTTTGTGATAGTCAAGCTGCTGTAAATATTGCCAAAAATTCAGTTTTTCATGAGCGCACCAAATACATTGAAGTGAACTGTCATTATGTTAAGGATGTTCTTTCTACTGGGGTGATTTCTCTTCAGCATGTGCATACCTCTGCCCAACTAGCTGATATGCTTACTAAGCCCTCACTGGTGTTCCTCATCACAAGCTTTTATGCAAGCTTGGTGTTCAATCACCCTCAAGCTTGAGGGGGGGGGGGGGGGAGGGGAGGGTGATAGAGCCTTAGTACAAAATCCAAATACTGGTTGAGCTTACTAGTATTGGGACGGTTTTCACTTTTACATTTTAAGGAACCGGCCCTTGTCCGGATAGTTTCATAGTTTCAATTTTAGCCACATTCAGTTGTAACATATAAAGAGAGTTAGTTGACTCTATTTTTAATTAATGGATCAAAAGCTATTTACTCTTTCGTCTCTCAGTTCCTCTCTCTCACCGAATTAGACGACTAGGATTTTCCACTCGATCCAGTTCTCAAACTTTTCGTTGATTTCATAGGTTAACAATCTCTACCATTCAACTCCTTTTTCCACCACATTTTCACCTATACCATTATCATACCACCCAACAGGATATGTTCAAACTCAAGCTTAAAGGAAAGTCACTCCCTCCTCCTCCTTCTTTGACAAGCGCTCTAAAAAACAAACCCAAGACCACCATTTCACTCTTCAATAATGTGTCACTTAGTCGCCACCTCCCACCTTCTCTTCATGACATAACAATTTAAGTAGTTACCTATAAACTTCATTATCACCTCAGCTACTTCATTGCCAAAATTCTTTCATGCCTAATAGAACCATTGGGAAAAACCTATAGACCATTCCCTAAGTAAATTAAAGTTGATATATAGTCGATAGACACACATTTATGTATTGCATTTATTATTTTAATATAAACATCAGATGCGAATATACTTTAATTTTTCTAGGTTATCTAATCATAATTAAGTAATATTAATAGCATGAATTAACTTGCTTGTGGAGCATAAAGGATTAGTGTCCTTGAGAGGTAGTTCTCCGTTCTCTTAAATTCTTTTGGTGCGTAATAAAAATTACCTACCTAGCTTAATATTACAATTCTTAGCATGTCCTCATAAAATAAATTATCGTTTGTTGGATGGTATATACTATGTATATTAACGTAATAATTCTAAATTAATATATGCTACTTCTTTAAAAGATATGTATTTATTAAATGAAAAGTTGTTGCAAGCCTTAAAAGATAAGGCCGAGGGACTTGAAGTTGAAGTTTGTCATTCGGTTTCGAAGTTGACTTAGGCTTTTACAAAAATCAATAGACTAGCCAGTTTCTTGTGTCAACTGGAAGGCAAAAGATCAGAAAATGAATAGTATATGTGTCGAAGAAGAATTTAGGATTTAGAACTAATGAGTTCAGAATTAATAAGATATTATTATATGTGCATTTCGAATTCTTTTCGTGCTATATTATCTTGATTTGCTGTAAATATGAACATCCTTGGTAAGTATATTATGGCTTTGGAGCCATCAAACTTCAATTAGTTAATGTTTGTGGCAAGTAAATAAGCAAAGGCGAGCTTTGAAACCCACAAAACAAGAAATTTATTATAAAATATTATATATGCAGACATGAGATATAGCCCGATCGGGGGGGGGGGGGGGGAGATTTTATTTCTCTTAAAAATTAATGTATACAAAACGAATTATTTCGGCTCCCTATTTTTAGAAGAAAGGAAGCTACTACAAAACCTTTCAGGAAGTTACTGAAATGCTTTTCTGGAGCTGCTTGCAAGATGCTTATATTAGTTATTATAAGTTGCTTGTTTCAAAAAGCCGTAGGGGTATTAATGGACATCTATCACTCGACGTATTCTATAACAAAATTTTATTTATGAGTCATATAACCAACCACTACTTATGTGTTGCTCTCTGATTACTTAATAGCTGGACTCATAGGCTTCCCTTGCTTACTTTAAAACTAAAGTATTTTTCTTAATGGACATCTATAACTTTGTATTAAAAAAAATTCATTGCATATGTATAAATTATTAATTTATGACCAAATAACTTAGAAGTAATAGACCCGAAACGCATTAGTTTTAAACTCTGGCTCCCCTCTAATCACTCTTAACTTTTTGTGCTTCTAGTTTGCATATCTAACTATCATCTTGACATATTCTTTTAACTTGAATATATAACTCAATTTTGTTGTTTTTTGTAAGAGGAATAAAAAAAAGTAAGCTAAGTTAGTAAATTTAGGACGCTAGAATTACTAATCGTGGTACAAGTTAGATACTTTAGAAAATAAGTTGTAACCATGCTGTAATCATAAGCATTTAACTGATTGTCGATATTTTATTATACTATTTTTACTTTTATCTTATTACTTAATGGAAGATGCAGTGTAATGGAGAATGCAATAGAGCAAGAATGCAACTTAGTAGTGGTCGTTATTAGAGTCACTTAGCTTAGTTGTTAATTAGCTATCAAAAAATTAGTTACAAAGTCGGTTAGTTAGAGCACATGATTGTCACGTGTGAAATGTGAGCTAACATAACTGACAAACTATATAACTGTGTATCAGCTCTTATTTGCTATTGCGAAATATAGAATACTCCGTCAATTTCTTCTTCTCTTCTTCTTCCTCTCTCTAAAAATTAGGTCAGAATTCTCGACTCAATTGCTCATTCTGACATGGTATCAGAGCAGGTTCTTTGACGACGATATTTGACCAGTGTAATTCTGCTAATTGCAGAAGAACACAAAGCTTCAATCTCTGCAACAATGGCAGGAAATGAGGTTACCTCACTAGACCACAATCACCCACTGTATCTTCCAGCTGGAGATGCGCCTGGACTAGTCTTAATCCTTCTCAAGCTTACAGGGCCAGATAATTATGCGCTGTGGAGTAGAGCGATGAAATTGGCTCTTTGAGGCAAAAGCAAATTAGGTTTTGTGGATGGAACCTGTGTCAAAAACATGTATAGAGGAGAATTAGCAGAACAGTGGGAGAAGTGCAACACATGTTCTGTCGTGGATAGGAAATACAGTCACGAATGAACTAATTCCCAGTATCGTGTATGCTTCTAATGCTAAGAAGGTATGGAGTGAATTTCAAGAGCGATTTGATAGATCAAATTTGACTAGGATATATCATTTGTGGACTCTTCCACTTTAAGACAGGGTACTGATTCAGTCACCTCCTATTACTCTAAGATGAAGGATTTTTGGGAAGAGCTAAATGTTTTAGCTCCCTTACCTTCTTGTGATTGTGAGGAGTCTTTGCCTTATGTTGTACATTTAAGATCATAACGGTTGTTTTAGTTCCTTATGGGATTTAATGAAACTACAGTAATTTTAGAAGTAATCTACTAGCAAGGAGACCAGTAGTGTCAACGAATGAAGCATATTCCAAAGTGTCTCAAGAGGAGAGTCAAAGGTCCCTAGGTGTAGTAGATATGAACATGGATCTCCTAACAATGTTAGCGGGAAGAACGCACCCCAAGGTTTTAAGCTTAAGAAACCTGGTATAATCTGTGAACAGTATGATATAAGGGGCACTTGAAGGAAAACTGATATAAAATTGGTTGATGCCCACAAGACTTTAAGAGCAAGAAAAAGAACATACAAGCTGGTGGATTCAGGCCTTTTGCCAATTCTACAGTAGCAGGAGAAAATGTGAACTCATCAGAGGTACAAGGACAAGGTCATTTCTTCACTGAACAACAATATAGCAGATCCTAAATATGCTGGACAAGTCTGCATCAAATGACTGTGCAAGGAACATAACATGTAACATGGCAAGTATGACCTCACTATTATCCAACAACTTTGCCAATGAATGAATAATAGATACAAGGGCATCACATCATATTACACCATATAAGGAGTTGTTGACTACCTTTAGAACACTGAGAGATCAAAGTAACAGTAGAGTGCAGGTGCCTACTGGTGGTAGAGCAGAGATCACAAGTGTAGGGGATGCAACGATCCTACGAAGCTATAAGCTTGAGAATGTTTTACATGTCCCAGATTTCAAGTTCAATCTTCTTTCAGTGTCAAAGATAACCAAATAACTTTCTTGTGTGGCTTTGTTTTTCCCTTATTTCTGTGTATTCTAGGGACTCTTCAGTGGGAAGGTTCTGGGGATTGGTAACGAAAAAGAAGGATTGTACATATTACAAAAAGCAATAAACCTGCAGTGGGAGCAACATTTCGTAGGGAGGACAATAGTGGAAAGCTATGGCATTGGAGACTGGGGAATCCCTCTATTAGAGCAATGCAACACATTGCAGATTTCAAGAATAAAGTAAATGCTAAAATTCTAGAACGCTGTGAAATTTGTCCCTTGACAAAATAAAGCAGACTAAAATTTCCTAATAGCAATAGTAGATCAAGTAGTCCTTTCCATTTGGTGCACTTAGATGTATGGGGTCCATACAGAAAACCTACATATGATAAGAAGTACTATTTTGTTTCCATAGTCGATGATCACAGCAAATACACTTGGGTCTGTCTAATTCTATTCAAATATGAAGTGTTTGTAGTGTTGAAGAACTTCTTTGCTTTAATAAAGAATTAGTTTGACAAGAACATTAAGATCCTTAGATCTGATAATGGTAGTGAATTTTTTTAACTCAAAATGCAATAAATTTCTAGCTTCTTGTGGTGTGATTCATCAAAGTAGCTATTCATACACTCCATAATAAGATGAAGTTGTAGAGAGAAAGCATAGACATATACTAGAAGTAGCAAGAGCATTGAGTTTTCAGAGTTCAATGCCTATAAGTTTTTGGGGAGATTGTGTTAGAACTGCTATATACTTGATTATCAAATTACCATCAATAGTGCTGCAAGGAAAAACACTATTTGAGTTGTTACATGGCAAATCGCCTCAACTATCTCATCTTAAAGTATTTGGCTGCCTTTATTATGCAAGTAGGTTACCTAAAGGTGATAAGTTCACAACAAGAGCTAGGAAGACAGTCTTCATAGGGTATCCAAAAACACAGAAAGCATAAAAACTATATGATCTTGAAGACCATCAGTTTTTTGTTAGCAGAGATGTTCAGTTCAAGGAATCAATATTTCCTTTCAAAATTGAAACACAAGAGGAATTGGCTGACATTTCTCTGTTCAAAGAGACAATGAACACAAGGGTAAGTCAGACACATGTAGAAGATTCTCATGCTGAGCATCATGCTGAATAGGAACTGACACATGAAGCCATATATTCAACAACACCAGATACAATTCAAGGAGCGGAAGATTCAGTTATTAATTCACAAAATCCCAATGATGCAACACCTGACGCAGGAGAAGCAGTGGTTCAACCTCAAACAAATGAAGCCCCAGCAGTTACAAGACCTGATTAGGTTGAGATCCAACAACTTGAAGTATCAGTATAAGGAGATAAAAACAATGAGCTACATGATCATGTTCAAGCAGACTCATATGGGAGGCCAAGCAGAACAACCAGACCTCCAATTTGGCTCAGTGACTATGTCACTTCTTTCAAGACAAAAGCTCATTGTTCCTATCCTATCTCTTAATATGTGACCTACACTCATCTCAATCCAACCTATAAAGTCTAATTGGGTTCTTTTTCTGTGCCAACAGAGCCCAGGTCTTTCAAGTAGGCTTCTAAAGATCACAACTGGATTCAAGCAATGCAGCAGAAAGTTGATGCATTAAAAGGGAACAAAACTTGGGAATTAGTTCCACTACCTGCTGGAAAAAGGGCTATAGGATCAAAGTGGGTATACAAAATAACATATATAATGCCAATAGAGAGATAGAAAAGTACAAGGCTCGTTTAGTGGCAAAGGAGTACACACAAAGGGAAGGACTGAACTACGATGAAACTTTCTCCCAAGTGGCAAAAATGGTTAAAGTCATTAGTGTGGCAGCTTCAAAGAACTGGTTTTTTGTACCAAATGAATGTAAACAATGCTTCCCTTCAAGGAGATTTATATGAAGAAGTCTATATGTATTTTCCCCCAAGGTTTTCATAGACACGGGAAGTATAGGGTATGCAAGCTTTTGAAGTCTCTATATGGACTCAAACAAGCATCGAGGCAATAAAATATCAAGCTAACCATTGTTCTATTGGAAGCTGGGTACTGCCAAAGTCCACATGGTCATTCTCTATTCACTAAACAGAGAGAAGGATGTGTTGTGATCATTTTACTCTATGTTGATGACCTACTTATCACTGGAAGTGACAAGGACCTTATTGATGAGGCAAAACAGACCTTACACAACAGTTTTAAGGTTAATGATCTTGGAGAACTCAAGTATTTCTTGGGTATAGAAGTGTTGAGATCAAAGCAAGGGATACTCATCAATCAGAGGAAGTATGCCTTAGAACTAGTTTCTGATGTTAGACTCAGTGGTACAAAGCCAGCCTCAACACCACTTGAGGCTAATACTAGACTAATCAGTATTGAATTTGACGAATTAACATGTGACACTGATGATCCTCTACCGGAAGACATATGCAGTTATCAAAAGCTGGTGGGAAGCTGATTTATCTTACCATCACACACCTAGATATTTGCTTCACAGTACAAGTACTCAGTCAATTCATGAAGCAACCAAAGAAGTCACACTAGGAAGCTGCATTGAGGGTAGTAAGGTACATCAAAGGTCGCCCTAGTTTAGGGGTATTTCTAAGCTAGACCTTAGCTACTCACTTAATAGCCTACTGCAACTCTAATTGGGCCGCTTGTCCTAATACCAGGCGCTCAGTCACAGGATATGTTATTAAACTAGGTGACTCGTTGATCTCATTAAAGTAAAAAAAAACAGCACACAGTCAGACGAAACTCAGCAGAAGCTGAATATCGCAGCACAACAGCTTGTGTGGTAGAAGTTGTGTGGTTAGTTGGCTTGTTGCAAGATTTAGGTGTGCCTATATCCAGACCAATCCAACTTCACTGTGATAGCAAAACCGCCATCCAACTTGCAGCAAATCCCACGTTTCATGAGCACACCAAACATATAGACATTGATTATCATTTTGTCCGCGAGAAGGTGAAAGAAGGTCTCATTCAAACCAAGTATCTTGCTATACAGTCTCAAATAGCATACCTGTTAACTAAAGGTCTAGGTGTCAGTCAACATCATATCCTTCTTTCCAAGCTAGGAGTGCTCGATGTCTTTCACCCTCCAGCTTGAGGGGGAGTAATGGAAGATGCAGAGTAACGGAGAATGCAGCTTAGCAGTGGTCGTTATTAGAATCACTTAGGTTAGCTGTTAATTAGCTGTCAAGAAATTAGTTACAAAATCGGTTAGTTAGAGCACGTGATGTGCACGTGTGAAATGTGGGCTAACATAACTGACAAACTATATAATTGTGTATCAGCTCTCATTTGCTATTTGAGAAATATAGAATACTCCATCAATTTCCTCCTCCTCTTCTTCCTCTCTCTAAGAATTAGGTCAGAATTTTCGACTCAATTGCTCATTCTGACATTACTATATTTTGGTTCTTTGTTAAGCTTCTTGAATAGGAAAAATATGGACTTCAAGTTGTCTTTTTCATTTTTATGTTTTAAAGTAAGCAAGAGGGACTTGTGAGTCCACTCGTCAAACAGTAAGAGAGCCTCACATATCCAATTTTGATTATGTGACTCATATAAAGTTTCTCGTTAAAACTACTTAATGGATTTCTTTTTCAATAGAGAAGGTCTACTCACTTAAGATATTTTACGTGAAAGGCCAAACATTTTATGCACTTTTCCCTATCATGAATACGAGAGATTTTCCCAAATCTTTTTGATAAACTAACTACTATATGGCATATGCGGGTAATTAAATATTATATTTTCTGTTTCTTGTCGATATTTTACGTCGCATTATTTTCATACAATATTGACTTATTAAATAAGTTTTGTTCTCTAAAACATAATTATCCTTTGCACGCCAAGAGAATATTGTTAAAAGTACATATCAAACAGACTTTGTGATTTTCACTCACGTAAAAAGACTAAGAATTTACTGTAAAAATATATCTTTTTCGTCTTACAAGTTAAACTTATATTATCTCCTAGTTATATTAACAACCATTTTATATCCCACTAAAGCTACGTTACTTCTCTTTCTTCCAATGGTAATTTCTATTACATACATGTATGTAGAAAGGCAATTTCCTAATGGTAGGAATTGGATCCTCTTTTTTTTTTTTTTGGTTATTTTTTTTTTGATAATGGTAGTTATTGGGTTAAAATAATCTTGTATATATATATATAGGCGTTGTTGGTGATGATGGGTTACATCTTTATCCGTATGCAAAATAAAATCTTAAAATCACCTCAAAATCAAATGACATGAGTGAAAAAATAATTTATTTACTGGAGGCACTTAAGTTAATTAATTTATAGAATAATTAATATTTCGTATATTTGTAGTTTAAACTAAGTGAACTTAGATTCATCGTTTATTAGGACGAATTTAAAAAGAATGCTTGTGAGGGCGCTTCAAGAATCTTTTCAGAACTTAGGGAAAAGCAGGTTCTTGAAAGCAAATACTTTGCACTATTTTAAAAAGCTTGAACTTGACACTAAAGTTAGAATTTTAAATCGGTGGATATTAACTCCCACTATTGTGAGAAAATAAATTTTTACTTGATGTTCATTTCATAAGTGGAAATTAAATATCAGAATAATAAAAGGAATAAAAAAAAAGTTAGTGTACGACTTCACCATAAATAAAAAAAAAAAAAAAGGAATATGGTGGTTACAAATTAAGGGGTGACATTATTTAACGACATTTTGACGGAATAAAAATAATTACCTGATCAAATAGTTAAGCACTCTAAAAAAAGTTGTTTCTTGTCCAAATTCTTCCATTTCTGATTGTCATTTTCCTGCAATTTATCATTCACAACAAATTTTGAAGAGAACAGCCTTTGCACGCCAAGAGAATATTGTTAAAAGTACATATCAAATAGACTTTTCTACAAATTTCGAATTAGTAGAATAGGGATACTTTGTGATTTTCACTCACGTAAAAAGACTAAGAATTAACTGTAAAAATATATCTTTTTCCTCTTACAAGTTAAACTTATATTATCTCCTAGTTATATTAACAACCATTTTACATCCCATTAAAGCTACGTTACTTCTCTTTCTTTCAATGGTAATTTCTATTATACATACATGTATGTAAAAAGGCAATTTCCTAATGGTAGGAATTGGGTCTTCTTTAGTTTTTCTTTCTTTTTTTCTTTTTTTGTTATTTTTTTGATAATGGTAGTTATTGGGTTAAAATAATCTTGTACCTCGCTAGATGGAATGCATAAAAAATTTTCTCATATGAATTTCTCGATCGAAAGTTAAAAGTGACTGTACATAATAGGTGTAAATTAATGATCTAAAAGCAAGAACTTACAACCAAGTTAATTACATTAATATAAAATAAACCTATTAACCTTCAACCCACGATAAGAAGAAAAACAAAGACACAAACATATCCAACAACAGCTAATATTTCGACCGAAAAAAAAAAAAAAAAAATACTACGCACATAATATTATGTCTTGATGTATCCAAGAGTTGTTATCCGCTCTAATACTATATTGAACTTTGACCATCTCATCCAACAATATAAGCCCTAAAGAAAAATACACTTTCAATTACTAATTATGCTATGTCTAGATATTTAATTTTAGGCTTAATACATATGGAGACACTTAAAGTCAGCACGATTTTTCATTTAGACACCTAAATTCAAGGGTGTTCCTATTGAGCACTTATACTACCCGAAACTTATTCCAACTAAGCACTTCTTGCTGAGTTGGCACATAAAGTGTGTTTCACCCAACATAGGCGCGTAAAGACCCCAAAAAAATAGATTTTTTAATTTTTTTTCTTTTTTATTTCCTTCTTCTTCTCCCTCAAAAACAAAACAGATCTGAGGCAGTCCCCATCTCATCACTGCCGGAATCCGGCGAGAGAAACCGGCGGCCTCATCCTCTCCAAAAAACCAACGATCCCCCTCTTCTTCTTCAACCCTAAGAAACCAGTTGCACCCTATCTCCTCATCTCCAGCCGCCGCCGCAACAAACCAAGCTTCTCTAAGAGATTTCCGGCCACCACGCTGCCGCTGGACTTCATTGCCGGTGGCTAGAGACCCATCTCCAAGACCATAGCCGCCAGAACTCCAACCCAGCCCAGAAAGACAAAAGCAACAAGTGTTGAACCGAAGCAACCAAATCTTGAAATGTTGAACCTAAGCAACCAAATCGAATCTTATTATTCACTGTTTCTGTTGTAAACCAAATAGCAACTAAGAATGATTATATACGTACAAAATACACCTAAGGTATATTATTGTGATGACCAAAAAGGTCATCACTTGTTTTTAAAATGAATTCTACGTTTCGAGGCCTTAAAAACCTCTGTTAGCTTCACCTTGATTTGCGTGGGCAGTCCGAGAACGTAGCCAGAAAGCTATTATGTGAAAAATCTGTGAAAATATTGAAATTTTGGCTTAAAAATGCATTTAAGTTGACTTCGGTCAACATTTTAGGTAAACGGACCCGGACCCGTGTTCGAACAGCCCCGGAGGGTCCGTAGGAAAATATGAAACTTGGTCGTATGCCCAGAATCGAATTCAGAGGTCCCAAGCCCGACAAATGAATTTCTAAAAAAATTTGTTTTCTGAAATTGTTTAAAGGATTTGGAAATAAATTTGGATTAGAACATGTTGGTATCGGGCACGTATTTTGGTTCCGGCGCCCGGTACAGGTCCTATATGTGATTTAAGATAATTCTGTGAAGTTTGGTAAGAAACGAAATCCGTTTGACGGGATTCGTACCTTAAATGCAAAATTTGATGTTTTAAGAAGTTTTGAAATATTTCATTGATTTTGAGGTTTAATTCGTTGTTTAAGGGGTTTATTTGGCGATTTGATCGCACGGATAAGTTCATATGATGTTTTTGAGTTAGTACGTATGTTGGGTTTGGAGCCCCGAGGGCTCGGGTGTGTTTCGGATTTGTTTCGGAAGGTTTTAAACTCTTAAAAAGTTGTAGGTTTTCAGTTGCTAGTATTCTGGTATTTTCTTCTTCGTGTTCGCGGGAGGACCCTCGCGAACACGATGAGTTAATTGTGCTGAAGGAAAATTCTTTCTACGCTAACGCGAGACCCAGGTCGCGAACGCGAAGCTTTGGGGGTTCTACCCTTCGCGAACGCGGGCCTGGTATCGCGAACGCGAAGGCTTGTGGCCTGGTCAGGGGGGAAGGGAAAATTATATCTACGTGACCGCGACCACCTGGACAAGAACGCGAAGGCTCGAGGAGTTACTTCTCCGCGAACGCGAGCCATCTTCCGCGAACGCGAAGGTCTGTCAGACCTAACTCATCGCGAACGCGATGACCAAATCCGCGGTTATTTTAGAAGTCCAGAAACAGAATGCATTACAGGATTTAACCCAATTTTCACAAACTTCTTCTTCTCCACACCTCTTGGGCGATTTTTGAAGAACTTCATCACCATAACCTCTTGGGTAAGTAATCTTTGACTTGTTTTCTTCTACATTTATCAACACCCACTAGATTTCTAGGCTTAAATCATGTTCTTAAGGGTAGCAAATTAGGGATTTGGGTAGAGTTAGGACTTTTTATATATTTGGGATTTAGACCTTGTTTTGGGGTCGAATTTTGAAACTAATTATATATTCGGGCTCGTGGGTGAATGGGTGATCGGATTTTGGTCCGAACCTCGTGTTTCGACCAAGCGGGCCCGCGGCCAATTTTTGACTTTTTGGGAAGAATGATGGGAAAGCTATAATTAAGTATTGGAATTGGATTGTTTAGCGTTTATTGATGTTATTAAGTCGATTATGTCTAGATACAATTGACTTGGAGCCAAATTCAAAAGGAAAAGCGGTGTTTGAGGATTGAGTTGGCCGTGGAAGTTCGAGGTAAGTGTTCGGTCTAACCTTAGCTTGAGGAATTAGGAGCTGTGTCCTATTTGCTATTTGCTTCTTGTTGAGTACGACGTATAGGCATGGTGACGAGTATCTATACGTTGGTGTCGAGTATGAACGTGAGTCTTAAATTGTGAATTATTGTGTTCTTAAATAATACTACGGATGCTTAAATTGATGATTCTCGATATTGAGAAAGGGTTTAGACTGTTCTCGTGGAAATTACTTATGATTGAGAATTGGTATTAGCTGAGGTATTAAGATGTTGGAATGAGATTGGTTATAGCTGTTTCTCCCTTGCCGGGGCGTATTTACTTATACTGTCGTTTCCCTTGCTGGGATAGTGTAGTTCTTTATTGATCCCTTGCCGGGACTCTTGTTATGATTGTTGTCGACTGTATATTTGGATCGGGTTGCACGCCGCAACAATAATATAAATGGATCGTGTTGCACGCTACAACAATGATATAAATGGATCGGGTTGCACGCCGCAACAATAATATAAATGGATCGGGTTGCACGCCGCAACAATGATATAAATTGATCGGGTTGCACGCCGCAACAGTGATATAAATGGATCGGGTTGCACGCCGCAACAATGATACAAATGGATCGGGTTGCACGCTGCAATAGTGACATAAATCGCCGCAACAGTGATATAAATGGATCGGGTTGCACGCCGCAAAAGTGATATAAATGAATCGGGTTGCACGCCGCAACAACGATACAGTTGGATCGGATTGCACGCCGCAACAGTGTTAAATGATAGGGATCGGGTTGCGCGCCGCAACAGTGTTATTATTGTTTGTTGTAGATCTTAAATTGTTCTCTTATATTTCTCTTAAATTACTGCTGGATTTGATATTTTTCCCCCGCAGCATGCACCCCCTCCCACCTTTAATTGTTCATTCCTGTTTTATTTTCCGCTGTATATTATATAACTGCACAGGTTTATCTGGAGTCTGGTCCTAGCCTCGTCACTACTTCGCCGGGGTTAGGCCAAACACTTACCAGCACATGGGGTCGGTTGTGCTGATGCTACACTCTGCACTATGTGCAGATCTCGGAGCAGCTTTTAGGCAGTAGCACTTGGGGAGGCTGCATTCAGTCCAACTAGAGATCCCGAGGTAGTCCTGCAGACGTCCGCATGCTCGACTGTCACGACCCAAAATCCACTAAGGATCGTGATGGCGCCGGATACCGCTGTCGGGCAAGCCAACCAAAATACTAAATTAAATTCTCGTTTTTAAATATTTCCGAGATCGCTTCTTTTATACGTCTAAGCGATACATAGTAAATTCTACTGAATAAATAATGAAAGATTTAACAACTTTGAAAATTTCTGAATCAACCCATTGACATCCCAGAACCCGGTGTCACAAATGCATGAGCAATTCTAAGAAATAATGTAACATAACAACCGTCCGGAATACAATATTGGACTGAAAATAAATACAGTAATCTGAAAGAGACTTGCTGGCAGCGGGTCGTCTCGGGAAATGCAGCCCACCTAAGTCTCCGTATCAACCATGCTGCTACGCCCACTAGGCCACTAGAGATGCATGTGCCTGTGCAACAAAAATGCACAGAAGCATAGTATGAGTACGAAAACAACGTGTACCCAATGAGTATCCCGTCTAATCTCGAAGAAGTAAAGACGAGAGGTCGACTTCGACATTTACTAGTGGTCCAATAATGTTACATCAATAATATATTAAATTGCGGATTTTTATAGACATGATTGTGATTCAATAGATTGAAGCAAGTAAACAATTCTTTCTTTTATAGGCAACTTCCAAATTCCTTTTTCATCATTAATGCATATATTCTTAAGCCGGGAAGAGACAATAACAACTTCAATAAGTTCCAAGGCAAGCAATACAAGCATGCGCAAATCATGCCGAGGACGTACGGCCCGATCCAACAATATTTAAACTGTGCACTGCCAGAGGGTCGAATGGAGCGAACCATAGATGCATCTATTTAATCTACCAAGGTGTTCGGCCCGTCCTAGAATTTAAACACACACAGACAGTCAATCAAGAAGTCATCAGGAAACAATTATCCGAAGAAAACCAATTCTCCTTTTAACAATTTAAGAAAATGAAGTTTAAATCTTTTTAGAAATTCATTTGTTACTTCGATGTGATTTAAGCAATTCAACTGTTAATAAGATTATAAATAATCCAAGTATAGCATGCTTTTGGGTCCTAAACTACCCGGACCTAAATATAATAGTAGCTACGCACGGACTCTCGTCACCTCGTGCGTATGTAGCCCCCACATATAAGAGCACATAACCAATTATTTCACCTATGGGGACAATTCCCTCTTACAAGGTTAGAAAGGAGACTCACCTCGCTTTGAATATCCATAACCGGCCTTCCACGCCCTTCCGAAAACTCAAATTGATACACAATGCTCCAAAACTAGCCAATAATTATGCAAATCCATTAATATATGCTCATTTACTCATTACAATCCAATTTATAACAATTTCTAACACCGATAGAAAAGTTGACAAAAACGCCCTCGGGCCCACGTGCCCGGATTCCAAAAATTTTCGAAGAATAAGTTTACCCATAGCCTCACCAATTCAAATATGTAATTTACTCTCCATTTCATACCCAAAATCGTGGTCAAATCCCAAGAATATCAATTTTCTAGGTTTTCCCTCAAACCCCAAGTTTCTACCACTTTCATGCTCAAATCCGTACATAATCAATGTATTTAACTCAAGATAGGTGGAGATAGTTTACCTTATCGTTGATGATGAAAATCCCCTCTTGAAACCCTCCAAGAATCGCTAAGCCAAGAAATAATGAGAGAAAATGGCCAAATCCCGATTTTTAAAACACTCACTACCCAGCACTTTTCGCACCTGCGGTCACTTGACCGCTTCTGCGGTTTCGCGAGTGCGAGACCATTTGCGGCTTGGGCTCCCCAGCCCATTCCGCTTCTGCGCCCTCTCTTCCGCAGATGCGGTCCCGCACTGCGGCAAAACGACCGCATCTGCGGTCCCAGCTCTCTCTTCCGCCAATACCGCATCAGCGATCACAGGGCCGCTTCTGCGGCTCCGCACCTGCGGCCCTAGTCTCGCATGTGCGGTTACACCAGCAACCAGCAACTTCAGCTCTTCTTCAAACTCCGAATTCGATCCGTTAACCACCCGGAATCCAGCCGAGGCCCCCGGGACCCCAACCAACCATACCAACTAGTCCCAAAACACATTACGGACTTGCTCGAGACCTCAAATCATATCAAACAACGCTAAAATCATGAATCGACCTCCAATCCAAGCTTTATGAACTTTAGAACTTCAAACTTCTACTTTCGATGTTTAAACCTATCAAATCACGTCCGATTGACTTCAAATTTTGCACACAAGTCATATTCGACATTACGGACCTGCTCCAACTTTCAAAATTGGAATCCGACCCCGATATCAAAAAGTCAAACTCTCGGTCAAACTTCTCAAACCTTCAAATTTCTATCTTTAGCCAAATGACTTTCAAAATGACCTACGGACCTCCGAATTTACTTTCGATCGCGCTCCCAACTCCAGAATCACCATACGGAGCTACTCCCAGACTTGGAATCCCAAACGGACATCGATAACACTGAAATGCACTTCAACCCAGACTTATGAAATTTCTTCCAGAATACTAACTTCCACAATAGGCGCCAAAACGCTCCCGGGTCATCCAAAACCCGATCCGGGCATACGCCAAGTCCGAAATTATCATCGAACCTACTGGAACCTTCAGATCTTGATTCCGAGGTCGTTTACTCTGAAATCCAATCTTAGTCAATTCTTTCAACTTAAAGCTTCCGAAATGAGAATTCTCTTTCCAAATCCACTCCGAACTTCCCGAAATTCAATTTTGACCACGCGTACAAGTCATAATACCTGAAATGAAGGTGCTCATGGCCTCAAACTGCTGAACGGCGTGCTAGAGCTCAAAATGACCGGTCGGGTCGTTACAATCTCTCCCAATTATGCATACGTTCGTCCTCGAACGTGCCAAGAACTGTGCTGGGGTTGTCCGAAATCATTATTTAACACCTCGAGCACCTATTCGTGCTACCACAACTCAGCTGGGCCCCCTAGCTCGATCAATCTGAAGATATCCTTTTTCGCTTAAGCAAATAAGCCTTAGAGCCCAATTCCAACATCCGAAATTCTCTGCCAGGCCTGTTCCAACATACGCTCACCGTATCAATAACTACACGCAGCACCAAAACATGACCGCATACCTTAGCTGAATTTACAACTTGCACTACTTTACTCACAGGACCCCAATAACATTCTCTGATCAAATAAATCGAAATTCCATGAATCTGATGCTCCCATTGCACCTCATGACCTATACAGGTCCTGCTCTAACTCTTACAATACCGCCACGATGGAAGAGATGTGTAGAAATTCATAACTGACTGCCGACTCAACAAATCATTGGGTCTATACTCCTGACAAGAACCCTCGCCTCATTCTGAACCAAATAATGGTCTTTGTTCCTTAATATACTTCATATAATCAGATTGCATTGATCCTAAATCCGATGATCTCGTCTCACCCAATACGAACTGCTCAAGCAATAAGTCACCCCGGACATGATCAAAAGTCTCATATGATGCCACAACCTGCCAGTAGGCCACCAATTCGAACGGGATACAAAGGGAAACAAACTCTAGAAGGAACTACTCGACTCGCGCAACTAATATGAACTTCCCTCAGAAAATGGGAAACAAACACGCATAAGATGAAGTATGAAAACTGTATTCAACATCACACTGTTGCGGCGCAACCCGATCCAATTAACATACCCATGGCGGCGTGCCACCCGATCCACACATAACACTCACCTAAGGAGATGCACATCGAGCTAAATTGCTCATTACCACAAAATACCAAATATCGGTCACAAGCGCGCTAAGTGCATAATACCATCCCTGAGGGAACATATAGCGCTATAAGCTACAAAACTCAAGAACAACTGAGGTGCGATATACGATCTGAATCTCAAGAGCCATTTTGCTCTTGTAACATCATATGTACGCGGAACCTCAACACATAAGCAATTCACCAAGCCGTCTCACAACTCACACGGCACAATGTATCATTACATGAAATAACTGACGACGAAATAACACCCTGACTACTCTTCCATAAGGAGTGCATTACTGAAATGAACACGCCTGGCCTGATATAGAGCCCATATTCACATTTGAATCCATCCACAGACCTCAAGTTGATTCTGCTCGCACTGAACTAGGCTGATAACCTTTCAAAGGTCCATAATAACTCCCCTTTTTTCTCATAACACATAAGAACAACCATCATAACCGGAGTAATCATCCACAGCCCACAACTCAATAAATCAAGTGCCCTTCAGGCATCAATTCCGAAATAAACGATACCACCACAATCTTCATACTTGGTTTAACTCTTCGACCACTCAAGTGACTACACGCCACTCATATACAACCTTCTCGTAGGGCACGCTCCCACAACCTTCCGTAACAGATAACAGGTCTGTACATCCAAACCACCAGCCGCATTAACGCTAAAAAGCGACCAAGAATCCATAACCGGGATGCAAAGCCTTTTTCACAAAACACCGATCTCAGGTGTTGCTGAAGGCAATACCAACTTACTTTAAACATCGAAACGACTTTCCTGTTCATTCGAGCTCGTGACATCCTTGTTAACACTGAACTGCAACCTTGATCCCCACTTCAAATTTCATACCACTAATAGATTAATACTTCATTACGTAAAAACTTTTTACTTAACTCACTTCAGGAGAACCGTAGCACACTCAGGTGAATTCTCATAATCGTAAAATATGCAAAACTCTAAGTAGTGGTCTAAGCCACCATAGCCCTTCCGGGGTCCGCCTACACATAACAGGCTATAATAGAGGGATACTCCTGAATAATATCAATTACGGCGGCCTACAGGCCTCGCACGTACCGCCACAAATCACTTGCATAATTTGCCGAAGGAACTGATCACTACCACCAATATGCCAACTCAACTATGGCTAACCAGTCTATATCCCTCCAACTTATCCTTGATTGCCTTAGAAATAATAACTCCATTCAGCACATAACACACTCCATCCGCACTCGTCCCGAGTGATTGTGAATTATGAGACCATGTTGTCTCAATTCCCACGAACCATTTCAGACCTCCCAATTGCTATACTGCAGGTCAAAACATCATAGAACATTCTGGGAACCTTCTCATAAGCTGCTACAAAGCTTGATTCTTAACTGTATCTATAGGCTCGAATCATTAGGCACCACACTTTACCCCCTTTGAATCCACTAGGACCGTTGTTGAGAGTCACCCACTCTGGCTAGGTCCCGAATATAATCAACTCCCCGGCCCCGCTGGCACAGGAACACCCATCTCAATGAAGCACTCGACTGGATCACTTCCCTTGCAGATCACCTCTGTACGAAGCATAAATCTAGAATCCTCCCAAAGCCTGAACATGAGCCAATAAGGCCAACCACAACATACCTTTAACAATTCCTTTGCTCTAATTATCACTTATGCTCTTTTCCTGTAGCTGAAATAACTTACCAATACGCCGATAACCCGAAACCTCACAAGAAGATAACCATACAACCCAATCGTAGGCGGTGGGACTCTCCCACTTAGCTTGAAGCCACTATTACACAACTCTGAAATTCACCAGGATTCCTTATCTCTTATTGACATAACCATGCGCAATCGACCGCAAAATTCTCGGAATCTTTCTGTAAAACTCTTTTTTGTTATACTCTGAATCATCAACCACATTCGCACGACCGATCTCTTTGCGTTATAACCAATAGAATTCTTCGCAGAAGCTTCGCCAACCCGCTCACGGGGAATAACCCCCTGTGCAAATCACTCTCCGACATCTTCCAACGTTGCTGCACGGGGTACAACCACTGCAACATCAATGACCCGTCCAGAGTCCGGGCTCACTCTCTAGCTGCACCAGTCCATTCACTCCTTGTGGACATCAATTAAATGTGCGGCAACATCCTTCCAATTCAAAGTTAGGTTGTATCCTTCTTCATTTCAAGCAGCTCCTTTCTGTTACATCAAATCTCCTGCCGCATAATAGTCCACACTTCAAATTAATGCATAGGCCCTAATCACCAATCACTAAAACTCCCAAATCACTCCAAACTCTCCTCAAGGTGTGTAGTCATCTCACCACCAGACCCATATGCAACTCCGCCACTCTCCTACTTTGGCGAAACTCTCCCCTTTAGTCGGCTACTCGACCCTTGCTTCTTATACCTGGCCTTCTAGCAAAATTTATTTTTTTAACCACCGCTTGACACTTCCCACACATCCTTCCTCATCCTCTGCTGCTCAGTTGTTTCCTTAATAAGATTTACCTTCGTAGCACTTGAACTCACAATCTGCTACTAACTCTAAACCTTTCCGGAGATCATCTTTCTCGAGCCGTCAAAATTAGAAACACCAATTCAATCCTGAACCACCACACCCCGCGCTCTCTGACCGTCGCTTCTTCAATACTGTCTCGCAGTATCCCACTCCAAAGGCGAATTGTAGAAGGTCATAACGCCGGCGAACTTAGTACATTCATTAGGGACAGCGACACCTCATCATAGAAGAAAAACTCCACCACGCTCGGAAATACCAAGTCTCGATGCTCCATCGGCCCAAATCTGTACATTCTTAGTCCGATTGCCTTTCCTCCGCCGGAAGTAAAATACGGAATCTCTAAATCATGCACTGAGTAAACCTCCCTTCAAGTCATTCACTGCCCCGACACGTAGGCAAGCATCCTACCCTCACATCAACACTGCGCGACAACCATCCATAAGCATCATGGCCACTGGTGCCTAGCCCCAGAGCTCTCAGAAGTACAACTACTGAACTGAAATGATAGAGTATCCTTCCAGAAGGCGACGACAATTGTCATATCAACTATACCGGGAGGAGCATCCCGTACCACCTCTGTAATACCCTTAAAATTCTTCAATTCTCGATTTATAACAAGTGGTTAAGATTGAGTAGGAAGGAAACAAGGGCATAAGCCTCAAGGAAATCAAATCGCACGATGAGGAATCAAGAAAGGAAGTGCTCCTAACAGCCCTGTAGCCTCCCGTGGATAAGTACAGATGTCTCCATACCGATCCGCGAGACTCTACTAGACTTGCTCATGACTCGTGAGACCTAAGGGAACCTAGGGCTCTAATACCATGTTGTCACGACCCAAAATCCACTAAGGGTCGTGATGGCGCCGGACACCGCTGTCGGTCAAGCCAACCAAAATACTAAATTAAATTCTCGTTTTTAAATATTTTCGAGATCACTTCTTTTATACGTCTAAACGATACATAATAAATTCTACTAAATAAATAATGAAAGATTTAACAACTTTAAAAATTTCTGAATCAACCCATAGACATCCCAGAACCCGGTGTCACAAGTGCATGAGAAATTTCTAAGAAATAATGTAATATAACAACCGTCCGGAATACAATATTGGACATAAAATAAATACAGTAATCTGAAAGAGACTTGCTGGCTGCGGGTCGTCTCGGGAAATGCAGCTCACCTAAGTCTCCGTATCAACCATGCTGCTACGCCCACTAGGCCACTAGAGATGCATGTGCTTGTGCAACAAAAATGCACAGAAGCGTAGTATGAATACGAAAACAACGTGTACCCAATGAGTATCCCGTCTAATCTCAAAGAAGTAGAGACGAGAGGCCGACTTCGACATTTACTAGTGTTCCAATAATGTTATATCAATAATATATTAAATCATGGATTTTTATAGACATGATTGTGATTCAATAGATTGAAGCAAGCAATACAAGCATGAGCAAATCATGCCGAGGACATACGGCCCGATGCAATAATATTTTAACTGTGCACTGCCAGAGGGTCGAATGGCGCGAACCATAGATGCATCTATTTAATCTACCGAGGCGTTCGGCCCGTCCCAGAATTTAAACATACACAGACAGTCAATCAATAAGTCATCAGGAAACAATTATCCGAAGAAAACCAATTCTCCTTTTAACAATTTAAGAAAATGAGTTAGATCTTTTTAGAAATTCATTTGTTACTTCTATGTGATTTAAGCAATTCAACTGTCAATAAGACTACAAATAATCCAAGTATAGCATGCTTTTGGGTCCTAAACTACCCGGCCCTAAATATAATAGTAGCTACGCACGAACTCTTGTCACCTCGTGCGTACGTAGCCCCCACAAATAGGAGCACATAACCAATTATTTCACCTATGGGGACAATTCCCTCTTACAAGGTTAGAAAGGAGACTCACCTCGCTCCGAAGATCCATAATCGGCCTTCTACGCCCTTCCGAAAACTCAAATTGATGCACATCGCTCCAAAACTAGCCAATAATTATGAAAATCCATTAATATATGCTTAGTTACTCATTACAATCCAATTTATAAAAATTCCTAACCCCGATAGAAAAGTTGACAAAAACGCCCTCGGGCCCACGTGCCTGGATCCCAAAAATTTTCGAAGAATAAGTTTACCCATAGCCTCACGAACTCAAATATATAATTTACTCTCAATTTTATACCCAAAATCGTGGTCAAATCCCAAGAATATCAATTTTCTAGGTTTTCCCTCAAATCCCAAGTTTCTACCAATTTCATGCTCAAATCCGTACATAATCAATGTATTTAACTCAAGATAGGTGGGGATAGCTTACCTTATCGTTGATGATGAAAATCCCCTCTTGAAACCCTCCAAGAATCGCCCAAGCCAAGAAAATATGGGAGAAAATGGCCAAATCCCAATTTTTAAAACACTCACTGCCTCCAGTACTTTCCGCACCTGCGGTCACTTGACCGCATCTGCTGTTCCGCAGGTTCGAGACCAATTGCTGCTTCTGCTGTCCGGGGCTCCCCAGCCCATTCCGCTTCTGCGCCCTCTCTTCCGCATCTGCGGTCCCGCATCTGCGGCAAAACGACCGCATCTGCGGTCCTAGCTCTCTCTTCCGCCAATAACGCATCTGCGACCATAGGGCCGCTTCTGCGGCTCCGCACCTGCGGCCTAGTCTCGCAGGTGCGGTTACACCAGCAACCAGCAACGTCAGCTCTTCTTCAAACTCCGAATTCGATCCGTTAACCACCCGGAATCCACCCGAGGCCCCCGGGAACCCGACCAACCATACCAACCAGTCCCAAAACATATTACGGACTTGCTCGAGGCCTCAAATCATATCAAACAACGCTAAAATCATGAATCGGCCTCCAATCCAAGCTTTATGAACTTTAGAATTTCAAACTTCTACTTTTGATGTTTAAACCTATCAAATCACGTCCGATTGACTTCAAATTTTGCACACAAGTCATATTCGACATTACGGACCTGCTCCAACTTTCGAAATTGGAATCCAACCCTGATATCAAAAAGTCAATCTCTCGGTCAAACTTCTCAAACCTTCGAATTTCTATCTTTAGCCAAATGACTTCAAAATGACCTACGGACCTCCGAATTCACTTCCGATCACGCTCCAAACTCTAGAATCACCATACGGGGCTACTCCCAGACTCGGAATCCCAAACGGACATCGATAACACTGAAATGCACTTCAACCCAGACTTAGGAAATTTCTTCCAAAATACTAACTTCCACAATAGGCGCCAAAATACTCCGGGTCATCCAAAACCCGATCCGAGCATACGCCCAAGTCCGAAATCATCATACGAACCTATTGAAACCTTCAGATCCCGATTCCGAGGTCGTTTACTCTAAAATCCAATCTTAGTCAATTCTTTCAACTTAAAGCTTCCGAAATGAGAATTCTCTTTCCAAATCCACTCCGAACTTCCCGAAATTCAATTCCGACCATGCGTAGCAGTCATAATACCTAAAATGAAGCTGCTCATGGCCTCAAACTGCTGAACGGCGCGCTAGAGCTCAAAACGACCGGTCGGGTCGTTAAACCGGCGTTCTCTTCTATCTTATTACGTACTCTGTTTTCATTTGATTTCGAGACAGATTGTATTTCTTTTAGATGTTGGTTGTAGTAATCATAGTCGGTCCGTGATATTGTGATACCAGATTTCGGGTAGAGGAGTATATTGGTATTGTAGTATTGGCTTTGGTTATCTTTATCTGTTTAAGTTTTCCGCTTGTTCTGTTCATCGTGAATATTTAAATGTTGATTACTTGTTAATTCAGATTGTTAACAAGGGTTAAAATGAAAGAGTTAGTGATTTCTACATTTTGTGGCTTGCCTAGCTTCTACGAGTAAGCGCTATCACGACTCCCGAGGGTGGGAAATTCGGGTTGTGACAAGTTGGTATCAGAGCTCTAGGTTACATAGGTCTCACAATTCACGGACAAGCTTGGTAGAGTCTGAGGAATCGGTACGGAGACGTCTATATTTATCCCCTAGAGGCTACAGAGTTAGGAAAAACTTCACATCTATTCATTCCTTATCGTGCGATATTGATTCATCTTGAAGCATGTAACTTATATCCCTTTACATCCACTCGTGTGTTATATTACACTCTCGGTGTCTGCTATGCTCCAGTGGTTTGTGATGCTGCAGATAGGCTACGAGGGAGTCAGGGATGCTCAGACATTTTCTCAACGTGTTGTCCAGACTGGAGATATGGAGGTATGTAGAGACTATTCAGTTGTTTATATGGAGGCGCGGTAGAAGCGTGGTGGGTGTTGATTGAGGATAGTTGGCGGTATTGGAGTACCTTGTGATTTGTGTTGTACGAGCTGTGAAGGTTAGCTCTGCAGATCATCAGACGTTGTTTTCTATGGCTTCGCGCCAAGTGGAGGAGTCCACCAACGGTATTCAGATTGCATAGTCAGACTTGCGTCAGTTTCGTCCTGAGGTATATGTATGTGTGGTGTTGGTAGGTTCCCGAAATTTGTATATGACTAAGGTCTGAGATCTTGCACGGGACGATGTTGGGACTTTGATAGGGATTATTGCATATCTACTATCCGAAGAAATGGGTCAGCTCTGCGGTGTTGGGTCAACATAGTGACGAAGTGATTGGTCCTTTGAATAGGAATTCTCTACTGGTATTTGTGGGAGCACTCTTGGATTGAACTGTTTGTGTGACTCGATTGAGTTGGGGAGGTATGTCCTGATGGCTTATTTGCGTGCGGGCGGATCTTAGAGGGTTCTCGATGGTTTGACTACGGCTTGAGTTGGGTGTCTACTATGGGCGTAAGAAATATGTGGTACATTGTGGCCTTCTCCTGAATAGGCATTAGAAATTAATGGGGTGTTGACATTGTTGGCTATCACATGTGAAGAATGTGCATTTTGGAAAGGACCTTGAGGTTTGGTTGCGGGTGTGTGGCTGGTAGCATAGTGATTACTGGGTTTGAGGCCTTCGAGGTTCACATTTTGTTACGCGACCAGAAACTCCATATGAGTGTTTCAGCATAATGATAGGGTGTAAGTGTTATATCAGCCATTTGATTTGCATAGTGGAGTTTGAGTATGAAAGTTTTGGTATTCCTGAGGTTTTGGGCTAGATGCCCTCATATGTGAACCATTTCCTACTGTCGAATTGTGAAGAAACGTTGAGGATGAGGTAATTAATAGCATGCATGATTGATAGGTCACTGTGGATTTTTTTTTGAAAGGATATTTATCTATTTGGAAATAATCAGGATTTGGATTTGGGGGCTATTTGAAAGCTCCATGAGAATATGTATCTTGTATCAGATGAGCGCTCCTGTGAGATTGTCATTATGATAATGTTACCGGGCAGAATGGATGTTATGTGGGATATCCCTTTCCTTGTGTTATTTGGTGTTGTGTCTTCCCTCTGTGGGACGAGTTGCTGAAAAACCAATACTTTTGTTGTCACACGTGTTGTACTTGTTAGATAATTCTTTTACTTTGTTTCCTTTATTTGTGCTGCGTAATTGAGTTATTGCTGATTTGGTGTACGAATTGTGTAGTGTAAGAATCTGTGGGGTTCTATGATAAGTTGTTAGATGGATTGCTTATATTGGCTGAGATGAGGTTCTTAGACCTGAGTTTAGTGTTATGGTATTGGGGGAGTGTTTGGAAGTGAGAGGGTGTTTCTGCTAAGATTTGGGTAATGGCCCTTAGCGGGCGGGAGAGCTTCGTGACTTGTCTACTTCATGGGTGGCTATGAGTTTCCGAATGTCTCTTTATCACGGGTACTGTTGTGGAAGTCCGGAACAAGGTTGTATTCAATGTGGAGTACATTGCCGGCATCCAAGATGTTATTGGAGCAGCATCTGAGAGTGGTTTTTTTTCACTCTGAGAGATAGTCAGTTGTATGCTAAGTTTTCGAAGTGTGAGTTCTGGTTGAGTTCAGTTGCTTTCTTGGGTCATGTGGTTTCAGCAGAGGGTATTCAGGTTGACCCGAATAAGATTGAGGCAGTCAAGAACTGGCCTAGACCAGCATCAACTACAGAGATTCGGAGTTTCTTGGGTCTGGCAGGCTACTACCGTCGGTTTGTGGAGGGATTTTCATCTATCGCAACCCCGATGACCAGGTTGACCCAGAAGGTTGCCCAGTTCAGATGGTCGGACGAGTGTGAGCGAGCTTTCAGAAGCTCAAGACAGCTTTGACTACGGCACCGGTATTGGTTTTGCCCATAGGTTTAGGCCATACACAGTTTATTGTGATGCATCTCGTATTGGGCTTGGTGCAGTGTTGATGCAGGATGGCAAGGTCATTGCTTATGCTTCGCGGCAGTTGAAGATTCATGAGAAGAACTATCCGCTTCATGATTTGGAGTTAGCAGCCATTGTTCACGCGTTGAATATTTGGAGGCATTATCTGTATGGCGTGGCGTGTGAGGTGTTCACGGATCACAAGAGTCTGCAATATTTGTTCAAGCAGAAGGAGTTGAATTTGAGGCAGAGAAGGTGGTTGGAGTTGTTGAAAGACTATGATATCACCATCTTATATCATCTAGGAAAGGCCGATGTGGTGGCCGATGCTTGGAGTAGGAAGTCAGCCAGTATGGGCAGTCTTGCATATATCCCGGTCGGTGAGAGACTGCTTTCTTTGGATGTTCAGGCTTTGGCCAATCAGTTCGTGAGGTTGGATGTTTTCTAAGCCCAGCCGTGTATTAGCTTGCACAGTTGCTCGCTCTTCTTTATTGGAGCGTGTCCGAGATCGGCAATATGATGATTCCTATTTGTGTGTCCTTAGAGACACGGTGCAGCACGGAGGTCCCAAGCAGGTTACCTTAGGTGATGATGGAGTTTTGAGATTGCAGGGTCGAGTTTGTGTGCCTAATGTAGTGGACTTCGAGAGTTGATTTTGGGGAAGGCCCATAGCTCCCGGTACTCTATTCATCCGGGCGCCGTGAATATGTATCAGAATTGGCGGCAACATTATTGGTGGTGGATAATGAAGAAGGATATCGTTACATATGTGGCTCGGTGCATGAATCGCCAGCAGGTTAAGTATGAGCATCAGAGGCCTGGTGGTTTGTTCCAGAAGATTGAGATTCCTGAGTGGAAGTGGGAGCGGATCATTATGGACTTCGTTGTTGGACTCCCACGGACTCAGAGGAAGTTCGATGCAGTGTGGGTTATTGTTGATAGGCTGACCAAGTCAGCGCATTTCATTCCTATGGCAGTTTCCTATTCTTCCGAGAGGTTAGCTGAGATCTATATCCGGGAGATTGTTCGCCTTCATGGTGTGCCCGTGTCTATTATTTCTGACCGAGGTACGCAGTTTAGCTCACATTTCTGGAGAGCGGTTCAGCGAGAGTTGGGCACACGGGTTGAGTTGAGCACAACATTTCATCCTCAGACGGACGGGCAGTCCGAGCGGACTATTTAGATTTTGGAGGATATGCTCCGAGCTTGTGTCATTGACTTTGGAGGCTCGTGGGATCAGTTTTTGCCTTTAGCAGAGTTGCCTACAACAACAGCTACCAGTCGAGTATTCATATGGCTCCTTATGAGGCTTTATATGGTAGGCGGTGTCGGTCTCCGGTTGGGTGGTTTGAGCCGGGGGAGGCTCGGTTGTTGGGTACGGATTTGGTTCAGGATGCCTTGGACAAGGTCAGGATCATTCAGGATAGGCTTCGTACAGCTCAGTCCAGGCAAAAGAGTTATGTCGACCGCAAGGTTCGAGATCTAGCTTTCATGGTCGGTGAGCGGGTATTGCTTCGAGTGTCGCCTATGAAGGGCGTGATGAGATTTGGGAAGAAGGGCAAGCTTAGCCCTTGGTTCATTGGCCCGTTTGAGATCCTTGATCGAGGAGGAGCCGGTAGCTATTCTAGACCGGCAGGTTCGTCAGTTGAGGTCGAAAAGTTTTCCTTCTGTTCGTGTTCAGTGGAGAGGTCAGCCTGCTGAGGCATCGACCTGGGAGTCCGAGTCCGATATGCGGAGCAGTTATCCCCATCTTTTCCCCGACTCACGTACTTCCTTCTTATGTCCGTTCGAGGACGCACGGTTGTTTTAGAGGTGGAGGATATGATGATCCAAAAGGTCGTCACTTGTTTTTAAAATTAATTCTATGTCCGAGGCCTGAAAAACCTCTTTTAGCTTCACCTCGATTTGCGTGCACAGTCCGGGCGTGTAGCCGGAAAGCTATTATGTGAAAAATCTGTGAAAATATTGAAATTTTGGCTTAAAAATGTATTTAAGTTGACTTCGGTCAACATTTTGGGTAAACGGACCCGGATCCGTGATCGGACGGCCCTAGAGGGTCCGTAGGAAAATATGGGACTTGGGCGTATGCCCGGAATCGAATTCCGAGGTCCCAAGCCCGAGAAATGAATTTTAAAAAAAAAATTGTTTTCTGAAATTGTTTAAAGGATTTGGAAATGAATTTGGATTAGAACATGTTGGTATCGGGCCCGTATTTTGGTTCCGGCGCCCGGTACAGGTCCTATATGTGATTTAAGATAATTCTGTGAAGTTTGGTAAGAAACGGAATCCGTTTGACGGGATTCGGACCTCATATGCAAAATTTGATGTTTTAAGAAGTTTTGAAATATTTCATTGATTTTGAGGTTTAATTCGTTGTTTATGGGGTTAATTTGGCGATTTGATCACACGGATAAGTTCATATGATGTTTTTGAGTTAGTAAGTATGTTGGGTTTGGAGCCCCGAGGGCTCGGGTGTGTTTCGGAAGGTTTTAAACTCTTAAAAAGTTGCAGGTTTTCAGTTGCTGGTATTTTGGTATTTTCTTCTCCGCGTTCGCGGGAGGACCCTCGCGAACGCGATGAGTTAATTGTGCTGAAGGAAAATTCCTTCTACGCGAACGCGAGACCTAGGTCGCGAACGCGAAGCTTTGGGGGGTCTACCATTCGCGAACGCGGGCCTCGTAACACGAACGCGAAGGCTTGTGGCCTGGTCGGGGGGGGGGGGGGAAGGGAAAATTATACCTACGCGAACGCGAAGGCTAGAGGAGTTACTTCTCCGCGAACGCGAGCCATCTTCCGCGAACGCGAAGGTCTGTCAGACCTAACTCATCGCGAATGCGATGACCAAATCCGCCCAGTTATTTTTAAAGTCCAGAAACAGAATACATTACGGGATTTAACCCATTTTTCACAAACTTCTTCTTCTCCACACCTCTTGGGCGAATTTTGAAGAACTTCATCACCATAACCTCTTGGGTACGTAATCTTTGACTTGTTTTCTTCCATTTTTATCAACACCCACTAGATTTCTAGGCTTAAATCATGTTCTTAAGGGTAGAAAATTAGGGATTTGGGTAGAGTTAGGGCTTTTTATATATTTGGGATTTAGACCTCGTTTTGGGGTCGAATTTTGGAACTAATTATATATTCGGGCTCGTGGGTGAATGGGTGATCGGATTTTGGTCCGAACCTCGTGTTTCGACCAAGCGGGCCCGGGGCCAATTTTTGATGTTTTGGGAAGAATGATGGGAAAGCTATAATTAAGTATTGGAATTGGATTGTTTAGCATTTATTGATGTTATTAAGTCGATTATGTCTAGATACAATTGATTTGGAGCCAAATTCAAAAGGAAAAGCGGTGTTTGAGGCTTGAGTTGGTCGTGGAAGTTCGAGGTAAGTGTTCGGTCTAACCTTAGCTTGAGGGATTAAGAGTTGTGTCCTATTTGTTATTTGCTTCTTGTTGAGTACGACGTATATGCATGGCGACGAGTATCTATACGTTGGTGTCGAGCATGACCGTGAGTCTTAAATTGTGAATTATTGTGTTCTTAAATAATACTACAGATGCTTAAATTGATGATTCTCGGTATTGAGCAAGGATTTAGACTGTTCTCGTGGAAATTACTTATGATTGAGAATTGGTATTAGCTGAGGTATTTAGATGTTAGAATGAGATTGGTTATAGCTGTTTCTCCCTTGCCGGGACGTATTTACTTATACTGTCGTTTCCCTTGCCGGGATAGTGTAGTTCTTTATTGATCCCTTGCCGGGACTCTTGTTATGATTGTTGTCGACTGTATATTTGGATCGGGTTGCACGCCGCAACAATAATATAAATGGATCGGGTTGCACGCCGCAACAATGATATAAATGGATCGGGTTGCACGCCGCAACAGTGATATAAATGGATCGAGTTGCACGCCACAACAATGATATAAATAGATCGGGTTGTACGCCGCAACGGTGATATAAATTAATCGGGTTGCACGCCGCAACAGTGATATAAATGGATCGGGTTGCACGCCGCAACAATGATACAGTTGGATCGGGTTGCACGCCGCAACAGTGATATAAATGGATCGGGTTGCACGCCGCAACAATGTTATTATTGTTTGTTGTAGATCTTGAATTGTTCTCTTATATTTTTCTTAAATTACTGCTGGATTTGATATTTTTCCCGCGCAGCATGCACCTCCTCCCACCTATAATTGTTCATTCTTGTTTTATTTTCCGCTGTATATTATATAACTGCACAGGTTTATCTAGAGTCTGGTCCTAGCCTCGTCACTACTTCGCCGGGGTTAGGCCAGACACTTACCAGCACATGGGGTCGGTTGTGCTGATGCTACACTCTGCACTATGTGTAGATCCCAGAGCAGCTTTTAGGCAGTAGCACTTGGGGAGGCTGCCTTCAGTCCAGCTAGAGATCCCGAGGTAGTCCTACATATGTCCGCAGGCCCGACGTTCTCTTCTATCTTATTACGTACTCTGTTTTCATTTGATTTCGAGACAGATTGTATTTCTTTCAGACGCTGGGTGTAGTAATCATATTCCGTCCGTGATATTGTGACACCAGATTCCGGGTAGAGGAGTATATTGGCATTGTAGTATTGGCTTTGGTTATCTTTATCTGTTTAAGTCTTCCGCTTGTTCTGTTCGTCGTTAATATTTAAATGTTGATTACTTGTTAATTTAGATTGTTAAAAAGTGTTAAAATGAAAGAGTTAGTGATTTCTATATTTCGCGGATTGCCTAACTTCTACGAGTAGGTGCCATCACGACTCCCGAGTGTGGAAAATCCGGGTCGTGACAATTATACAACTAAGAAGCACTACTATTCTTATTAGGTGGCGTTTGGCAGGCTTAATTTTTATAGAAAAAATAATTGTGCACGTATTGTTTTCTCCAAAATATAGGAACCGTCATTTTTATGGGATCGAAAAAGAAACAGAGCAAAGCAGAGGAAGAAGGAGAGAGTAAAACTGAAATGAGTCCGAGTTCTTCATTTCAAATTGAAACACCATTAGTGGGGTCTTTAAAAAGCTTGAAGGTTTAAAATGAGTTACTTGATTTGATGAAAGTTTGGGAGATTAATATTGGGGTTGTCTTCGGGTCGTCGTGGGAAATCTTTAGCTGAAATTATAACAAATTTGGAGGAGTTTCTCTTAAAAATTTGGATTAAAATCGTTTTTGGAACAAGAACACACATGAAAATAGTGAAGAACACACATGAACATATAGTGAAGATGCCGAGTTAAGTAGTGTTTTTAGGTTTTTTCCTTTTTTTTACTCAAAATAATATATGTCCTTTTTTTATTCATTATTTGCCACGTCAGCAGCAAGTGCATTGCACAAACTTTTTAAATTTGGCTTTGTCAAAGAAATGCTTAATTGGAATAAGTTTCGGATAGTATAAGTGCTTAATAGGAACACCCTTAAGTTTATGTGTCTAAATCAACTAACCAACTAAATCAACACCCTTAAGTTTCGGATAGTATAAGTGCTTAATAGGAACACCCTTAATTTTATAACCAACTAAATCAACTGTAGCAAAAACTAACCAAAACGAAGGCCTCCCACATCGTCCTCCACACTTGTACTTCTCGTCAATTTCCTCCACAAATTACGACCTTTTGATTGCACATTTTTTAAAGAATTTAAGTTTTAGTACATAATCCGACCAATATGAATAATCCCTTAAAACGTTCCCTATAATAACGACTTCATATTTAGGACTCCATATAATATATGCACATACATGAAGTTATATGTATAATTGTATATTATTCCATATATACGCGGAGAGTAAAAACTGTTTATAACATATTATATGATCAGATAACTGGGTAAAAAAGAAGATAAGTCGAAAAGATAAAAAAGATTTACAGTGTCTAGAAACCTTCTAAAATATCAACAACTCAGCAGCATATATATCATTCCCCTTTTGTCACCTTCTTCTTTTCCATAACAAAAGCACGAAGCTTCATATTTATCGTCTTCTCTTCTTTAGCTTCTCGACAAAGCAAAACCACTAAACTTCACCAGCTCAACTGGGGACCATGTTCAACCCTGACAAAAACCCATAACCGTTTTACAATAAAAATAGACATTTTTTAGTTTATGAATTCTAATTATTTTAATTTATATACAAAAGTTATTTTTACCTTATTTAAATTGGCCATAGCATAATGTACAGTAGTATAATTTTTTGACAACGAAATTGGATTGTACCTTTATGCAAGGTAGCTCCGCCCAGGAATTTGAGCAACGTTGGAGGTGCCGGAAGCTGCAGGGAACTCGCCGCACTTCCGGCACCGACCAACTACAAGAATCTGACGGCACGATGGGCAAGAAGAGTGTGAACCAAGCCACGTGTCAATACACTGAACATGAAAGCCATGGCCACACTGAGGCAGAACCCTAATCTCGTTTCCTTCCCTGTATTCCGCCAGACATATGGCGCACTCCGCCGCGGCGCCGGTGGTTGAAGAAGAACTGTCGTAAGTGAACTTAGGCAGCGACTGTAACACTTTTTTCTTCAACCCTCTGTTCGCCGCCGATGATGACTGACCTCCGGTACCTTCACCGACTCGTCGGAGCCAAGCGCACCGAACTACCGAGATGAGTCCTATGATGCAGATGAATGCACAGAGTAGGGCAGCTATGATTATGACGAAGTCGGGCTCCACTGATGCAAACGACGGCGGCTCCGCCGCGGAGGATTTGACCGGCGGCTGTGGAGTTGAGAAAGAGTTAGTGCTGAGCAGAAATCTAGGTGGAAGCGTCATAATTTATGATAAAGAGAAGTTAAACATATAAGAGAAATATAACGTGGACAAGCGTAATCAATAGGGGAAGTTGATATGTCGGTTGTGGAAATGAAATATAGAAAATTTTCGGTTAGCCATGCATTATATATACTCTGTATCCACTAATGATGTCATATAGAGCTCGTTTGGCTAGCTGATTTAAAGTACCTGATAAGCATAGGTGCTAAAAAGCACTTTTAAGTGCTGAAGCTGATTTAAAAAATAAGCAGTTACGTGTTTGGATAAAAGTGCTGAAATTAATAATAAGCAGCTAAAAAATTGGGTATACAAAGAGTTCTGTTTTAAAAAGAAGTATTTTAGGGATAGAATAGTAAATATTTTGGTCAAACCTAAAGTGCTTATAAGCTGAAATTTGATAAGTTGGGGGAGACCAACTTATGGCTTTTGGCTTATTTTTGGCTTATAAGCACTTTTAATTTTACCAAACGCGTAGATAAGCCAAAAAGTGCTTATAAGCCAGTTTGACCAGCTTATAAGCTTAGCCAAACACCCTCATAGTCTCAGAATATGATTTGTTACTTGATTAAAAAATATGGAAAATTACACAGTATAATCACTTTTAAAAATAATAGCCGGCGAAATATATATATTTAATATATTACTATATAATATACATAATCAATGTACCTTTTCTTGTATATTTGGCTAGCAAACATAATTACTTTTGATCGATAAACCAAACGTATAACTTGCCCAAAAATATAGAAGTAATACTTACCATATTTTACATATTTTAAAAATTGACTATATAAAAAATAAATTATACTATCAATATATACGAGTTATATTTCTCTAATTTTTATATATGTTAAAAGTTGTTCGGTTCTAATTTTAGAATTCGAATTTTATAGGTTCGAGCATGAAATTTTATCATAATTCATCCAATTTACTAGTACAAAATTTATAACTTAAATATTTATGTAGTAAAATTTTTATAGTACTTACAAAATGGTTGATTAATTATTAGTACTCCCTTCGTAAACCTGTTTG